>NC_091239.1:17679406-17821906 GCF_040958095.1 Procambarus clarkii | reverse complement strand
ACAGTTCCCTTTAAGAGTATATTCACCAATATATTTATACCTTCACCGTTTATAAACAATCGTGTCACTTTCACGCAAAACACTTTTCACTTAGCAGTGTTCATCAACTCCAGTGTTTCTACCTTGTACATGTGTGCTGATAAACACTGGCGAGTTCACCTCTTACGTGAGCCAGGCCACCGACACAGTATCACAAGGTGCCTACACCCCACTATCGATCTCCAGCCACTCACTGGCAAAAAGGACTTCAGACACGCTGATCGGGGTCACAAACAACCATATACAGGGGTAACTAACCCCTGGCAGAAGCCTCTAGCAACCGGCTAGCAGCACTTCACTACAGGCAACTCACTGTCGTCCGTTCCTCTCCCAAGCCAATCCCGGGGTACGCCGATCTCTACCAACACTGCATAAATCAGCAGATACACACTCTTCAGATCGGCGGCGGCTTACTTGGTCGTCTTCCAGGATTAAGCTGAAAGTACGTGGACTGCCCAAGCTAAAACTGCTTTCCTCAGTACAATCACCTCCACACGTCACTTCTGTGGGCAAAAACATCATCAATTAGAGGGACGGTACACTGGGGCAAACCATGAGGTAACACTCACTCATCGGGGAGTTGACATTATGCTCTGTAGCGCAACAGATGGCGCTTTTTTTTGGGGGGGGGGCAGGGATATTCCTGCGCGGGCCCTAAGCCTCTGGCTGGCCCACTGGGCGGGCCCTAAGCCTCTGGCTGGCCCACTGGGCGGGCCCTAAGCCTCTGGCTGGCCCACTGGGCGGGCCCTAAGCCTCTGGCTGGCCCACTGGGCGGGCCCTAAGCCTCTGGCTGGCCCACTAAGCGTTGCTTGTTTCTGTTTTACTTGGGCGGAGTATGAGTATTTATGACTCGTATGGTCGCTTCAGTAAGATTTTGCCATATGTGTTTAACAATTTCTTCTGTTCTGTTGAATCTAAGTTGAAATCTTAATGGGTTTGTAACTGTGCACTGTGTACATGGCGCTGATCGTGATACACCATCCACCAGAGATCATCCACGTTGACCTCTCTGTCTGATCAAGGCAGGAAACAGGAGCCATTCATCGATGCCACGCCGCCACCAATAGCCGCCACTGTCCACATAGCGTCCAATATCCGGAGAACTGAAGTGTCGATCCGCATATGGCGCTAAAATCGTCACTACATATTCCATTGAAGGTGGCGATACCGTAACATCACCTGATTGTAGAATTCTATAAAGCTTGTAAGGCAAAATTTAACCTCCCTGAACCTATGTTGATGGATTGTCACAAATTTCCTTCTCTCCAGATGTGTTACTAGGTTTTTTCTCACAATCTTCTCCATCACCTTGCATGGTATACAAGTAAGGACACTGGCCTGTAGTTCAGTGCCTCTTGTCTGTCACCCTTTTTGTATATTGGGACTACATTAGTAATCTTCCATATTTCTGGTAGGTCTCCCATCTCCAGTGACCTACTATACACTATGGAGAGTGACAAGCAAAGTACTTCTGCACACTCTTTCAGTACCCATGGTGAGATTCCGTCTGGACCACAGCCTTTCTCACATCCAGATCCAACAGGTGGCTCTTGACCTCAACTCTTGTAATTTTGAACTCTTCCAAGGCCGCCTGGTTTACTGCCACCTCTCCTAGCGCAGTGACCTCACCTCGTTCTGCTGTGAACACCTTCTGGAATCTCTTAATGAGTTCTTCACACACCTCTTTGTCATTCTCTGTGTACCTGTTCTCACCCATTCTAAGTTTCTTCACCTGTTCCTTCACTGTTGTTTTCCTCCTGATGGAGGAGTAGCTTTGGTTCGGTCTTGGCTTTATTAGCTATATCATTTTAATACTTTTTCTCTAGCTTCTCTTCTCACACTAACATACTCATTCCTGGTTCTCTGGTATCTCTCTCTGCTTTCTGGAGTTCTGTTATCTCGGAAGTTCCTCCAACGCCCTTTTGTTCAGTTCCTTTGCTTCCATACATGTCCCTATTAAACCATAGATTCTTCTTTTGCTTCTCGGTTTTTCCCTTTTGGGCCGGGATAAAACTGTTTACTTCTCCTAACACTTTTTGATGACATAGTCCATCATGTCTCGTACGGACTTATTTCTGAGTTCTGTGTCCCATGGTATATCCCTTAGAAATTGTCTCATCTCCTCAAAATTTCCCTTTCGGTACGCCAGCCATTTGTTTCCTTGGTTCTTTTTTGGGGGAGATAAATCCTAGCTCTAACATGTACTCAAAGATCAATACACTGTGATCACTCATTCCCAAGGGGGCTTCCAACTTAACTTACCTTATATCCGATTCATTTAGAGTAAAAATAAGAATAGCTGGTTCATTCTCTCCTCTCATTCTTGTCGGTCTCTTGATGTGTTGGCTTAGAAAGTTTCTTGTTGCTACGTCCAGCAGCTTAGCTCTCCATGTGTCAGGTCCTCCATGTGGAGTCTCTGTTCTTCCAATCTATCTTCCCGTGGTTGAAGTCTCTCATGATTAGTAGTCTGGATTCCGTTTCTGTTAGTGAAATGTGTGTGTATGTATACACACATAAAGAGAGAGATGAGAGAGAGAGAGAGAGAGAGAGAGAGAGAGAGAGAGAGAGAGAGAGAGAGAGAGAGAGAGAGAGAGAGAGAGAGAGAGAGAGAGAAGAGAGAGAGAGAGAGAGAGAGAGAGAGAGAGAGAGAGAGAGAGAGAGAGAGAGAGAGAGAGAGAGAGAGAGAGAGAGAGAGAGAGAGAGAGAGAAGAGAGAGGGAGAAAGAAGAAGAAGAATAGAGAGAGAAGAGAGAGAGAGAGAGAGAAAGAGAGAAGATAGAGAAGAGGCAGAGAAAAACAAGGGAGAGAGAGAAGGAAACAGAGAAGAAGAAGAAGAAGAGAGAGAGAAGAAGAAGAGAAGAATTGAGAGTGTGAAAAGAGAAAGAAGAGGAAGAGAGAGTGAGAGAGGAGAGAGAGAGAGAGAGTGTGTGTGTGTGTGTGTGAGTGAATAAACCATTTATATCTGCAGAATCGAGCTATTAGCTCTTGGACCCCGCCTTTCTAACCAATCTATTTTTCCTCTATTATGTCTACTACATATATCTCTCTCTAACACAGTCAACGCACACACACACACACACACACACATCTCCAGGAAGCAGCCCGTAGCAGCTGTCTAACTCCCAGGTACCTATTTACTGCTAGATGAACAGCTGGATCAGGGTGAAAGAAACTCTGCCCACTTGTTTTCCGCCATCGCTGGTGATCGAGCCCGGACCCTAGGATTACGAGTCCCAAGCTTTGTCCACTCAGCCACAGGCCCCTGTATGCATAAATATGTATGTGTGAGTGTATATTTTATATTTACATTTACCTTTCTTCATACAGAATGGAGGTGCAAGCTCTTGGACCCCGCCTTTACCGTCAGTTGTCTACTGTACTAAGTCCCGACCTAATATTCTCTTTCATATTATACCAGTAAATGAAAGTGTCTGTCTCTGTCTGAAGCTGGAGGCCAGACGCCTGAGGCTAGCCTCACCCAAATTGTGAGAGGGAATGGTCTGGGGTGCGGGATGAACATAGGCTGATCTAAGGTCACCAGAATTCAAAAGGAACCAGCAAGCCAGGGTCACATTCACACCTCCACAGCGGTGTTTTGGCACTGACCGCCGCCTAACTCTCTAAATATTTTGAAAACCAAAAAAAAAGTCCAAATCAATTATTTTCTTCTTATAACAATATCCAACATTATTTACTGATTCCTGGAAAATTAGTAGAATATTTCTGATAATCATACTTCGGCCGTAGTTCCATATAACACATCGATTAAACACAGCAAGCCACCACTCGTCCCACATTACGGGCTATTCATGCCCGTGCCACCTCCTGGGTGACTTAATCAATCCTCCCCACACACTCAAAACTGAACATCAACTCACAAATTCGAACGGGTCACTATTATATTGTGGGATTTGATTAGTAATAGTGAAGAGGGAGAGAAGCAGCGGAGGAGGAGGGTGGTGGGGGAGTGGGGGTGGGTGGTGGGGAAAAGGGGGCGTGGGTCGGCCCCATACATTGTCTGATAGAAGGGGGAGAAACGGAGAGGAGGGGGAGGTTAAAGAAGGAGGGGATTGGGGGGAGGGGGGGAAGGGAGAAAAAGGGAAAGGATGAAAGAGGGGGGCCAAATAGAATGGAAAAGAGGGGGTCAAGGGGAGTAAGGAGGAGAAGAGGGGGTTAGGGTGGAGAGGGTAAGAGTAGCCCAACACCCGCCTCACGGAATGCTGGTGACCTGTTGAATTGTTCAAAGTCATGCCAATAGATGGCATAAGCTGTATCTTGCAGGTTGGCCTGTTGTTGATAGAGTAATTTTATGCTGATAGATGGCATATGCTGTATCTTATAGCTGCTGTTGGGCTGCCGTATTATTAGTGTGTTCTTCTACCGATAGATGGAATCAGCTGAATTATTACATCCGAATTCCACTTAAAAATTGATGTACAGTTCCGTAACTAATGATAAAGGTTTCATGAAATGATGGTATTAGGTACTTGGAGCTCTGCAAGTTCATTACCCACACTGGAGGATATATTCATAATGCATCTGAAGTTTACCCCATGCAGGCTGTTGAGGAAGAGAGAGAAAGAGACCCGAGAACGGCCGGGTACCCCTTTTAGTATACTATAAAACAAAAGAAAACAACGGACTCCCTCATTAACAACAGACCGACGCCAACTTACAGTCTCCGTGGTGTAGTGGTAAGACACTCGCCTGGCGTTCCGCGAGCGCTATGTCATGGGTTCGTATCCTGGCCGGGGAGGATTTACTGGGCGCAATTCCTTAACTGTAGCCTCTGTTTAACGCAACAGTAAAATGTGTACTTGGATGAAAAAACGATTCTTCGCGGCAGGGGATCGTATTCCAGGGACCATAGGATTAAGGACTTGCCCGAAACGCTACGCGTACTAGTGGCTGTACAAGAATGTAACAACTCTTGTATATATCTCAAAAAAAAAAAAAAAAAAAAAACTGAGAACCCATTACAGCAGTCGAACTTGGTATACACGTATACCTGCCCCCTCCCCCCTACCATGAAGTATATATCCTACAATCCAAGTACATAGGTATGACGTCGGGGAAATTGACGAGGCGTTTAACCTGTCACCATCAATCAGGTGCTTTAGGAGCACATGATTGATCTTTAAAATCTTTAGAACCACATGAGAGAAGCCCATGTCATACTTCCCTTCCGGGAGAAATGCTGAATAAAACCTGCTGTATATGAGATAAACCCAAGATGTTAGATTATAAATTCTTGAAGCCAGGGCCAGATTCACGAAAGCAGTTACGCAAACACTTTCGAACCTGTCCATCTTGTCTCAATCTTTGGCGGCTTTGTTTACAATTATTAAACAGTTAATGAGCTCCGAAGCACCAGGAGGCTGTTTATAACAATAACAACAGTTGATTGGTAAGTTTTCATGCCTTGTAAACTGTTTAATAAATGTAACCAAAGCCGTCAAAGATTGAGGAAGCACTTGCACGTTCGTAAGTACTTTCGTGAATCTGGCCTCTGCACATGATATCAGAACAACCAACCATAAACACTCAAATAAATGAACTATTCACTCTCCCTCACCATGACACTATCCACTTCAAGTAAGTTTGTTGTGACAATGAAGTACATCTTAATAGTATAATATAGCGGGTCCTTGTTCAGGAAGCCGGTCGGCCGAGCGGACAGCACACTGGACTTCTGATCCTGTGGTCCCGGGTTCGATCCCAGGCGCCGGCGAGAAACAATGGGCAGAGTTTCTTTCACCCTATGCCCCTGTTACCTAGCAGTAAAATAGGTACCTGGGTGTTAGTCAGCTGTTGTTGGTTTATCTGGGGCTTGAACTCATATATTAAATTATTTGATTATTATGTTTAAATAAATCGAAGGACCACCCACTTTTGAGAAAATAGGGAAAACAAACAAAGGTGATTATTAGATTGACACTATAGAACCAGTGCCTATGTATAATAATTAACTTAACAATCACTTGAAAATAATGAATAGACTGCATTATTAATTAATTAAAGTCAAAGCCTTAAATACCAACATTGGAGGGGTATTTCTAGAAGTTCATATATATCTAGGAACCAGTGTGGTTCGTCACTAGTTCATTGTTGATTTAATAACATAGTAAATCTAAACTAAAACAGATTCAAAGATATGATACCTCAAATTATGAATATTAAAGATTATGAATTATTGAGGAACAGTAGGAGCAAACACATTAATTACCAAGTCATAAATTCTGGCAATAAATTATTTACTGCAAAGATCCTATATGAATTATATTGAAATCAGTAATAATCTTAGCTAAATTTATACGAAATAGGTGTCTTAGCTGTAAGACGACTTCTGTAACTCCATTTCGTCATTCGTCCTCGTGGTCACAGGATCCCAATAAAGAAAGAACCCGAAGTGAATATCACGAATGAAGAGAAAGAACTTGTCGACTCCTCGTATACACGCTGCAATCAGGGAAATTTAAGTTGCATTTTATTAGGCTACGAATTATTTCAAGTATTCATTAAAATGGAAATAAATGAAGAAAATCAACTAACGTTGTGTATTTGTTGTTCATTCTACATCACGACAGACTACCCACAAATATACAATCTAGGATAATGCATCAAACGAGAAAGGTATACTTAACATGAGCGTATCAAATACTAAGGTCTGCCGAAACCGCGTCAGCCAGTCCCAGGCGTCCACTGCTGTGTACGTGTAATTACGGGCCGTGGCTTCAATTGTTGACGCGTTATTAACTGGCAGGGCACTGTAGAACACGTGGGGAGGTAATTGTTGACTATTGGTGGAGTTGCAACGTAATTATTGTTGGAAATCTCTTCAGTCACTACCACGCGTCTCGCCTCTCTGATCGCCAGGAATGCCTCGTGCGCAATGGCCTCTCCACCCTCCCTCAACCCGTCTCCCGCATTCACAACAGAAATTACTAATCACGGATAATTCTTTTCCGCGTAATTACTGTTGTAATACGTTAATGAGAACTGGGTTGCAATTATAGGGAATTATATAATATCATATTCTCGTTAAATGGTGCTAAACGAGAAATGAAAAGGATGTTTATTCTCTCCATAGCATTCGTACGTAACAGATAAAACTGCTACTAGATAATAATTTCAGTTAATAACTCTCGGTTTTGGATTATTGGTAGTTATATTATCCGTAGTTAATTATTACACGGAATACTGATAATTTTAGAGAACCACATTCAATTCTCTACCATATTGGTAATAAACGTGTCTAGATAGACATTATCTGACGCAATTTTGTTACTCGATGTCGTGAGAATTCTAGCACTAATGCGCAGATAAAAAATGGTAATTTATGTGGACACTACCGTTAGTGAAATTAATAACTACTGTAGTTAGTATATAGTAATGATGTATTATAATACAATGGTAGTTTGTTAGTGTTGGAAATTTCCAACAGCTGTCACGGGCTGCTTCCTGGGGGTGGAGGCCTGGTCGAGGACCGGGCCGCGGGGACACTAAAGCCCCGAAATCATCTCAAGATATAGAGTAGCTTAGGCTATGTCTGCCCTCGTGTATATAAGGTCCTTTAAGGGGGCTCACCAACCCATACAGCACACAATTACAAGATACAAAATGAAGCCATGAGAATAATCCCAAGATTATTCTCATGACCCAAGAAATACTATTACTGAGATAATGCCCAACCACTTGGGCTGGACGGTAGAGCGACAGTCTCGCTTCATGCGGGTCCTTGTTCAATTCCCGACCGTCCACAAATGGTTGAGCACCATTCCTTTCCCCCGTCCCATCCCAAATCCTTATCCTGACCCCTTCCCAGTGCTATTATATAGTCGTAATGGCTTGGCGCTTTCCACTGATAATTCCTTGCCTCTCCCCACTATGAGAGGGTAGAGGAAGGGAACTGTTACCTGACTTTACCTTGTCCGCTTAGTTCATTACCTCACTTTCCCTTCAATTCTCATTTATTTTCCCATTCACCTGACATAATTCTGTATGCAACTGACTTCCCAATTCTATACATCAGATGTTTCCTTGTGTCTTATCATTTCCTCACTTGAGAATGAACCTTGTAGGTTCGAAACATTGTGTAAATTATAATAAGTATAATACATTAGTACAGTTAGCTTTCATTAGTTTCGTCAACCTTGAACAAATGTGACATTTGGAGAAATATTTTTTCAATTCAACCAAGATACAAGAGGGATAGAAGCCCTAAAGAAGAGTACTAGTCAGAGGGATAGAAGCCTTAAACAAGAGCACTAGTCAGAGGAATAGAAGCCCTAAAAAAATAATCAACACGGAGTCATATTCAATAAAACATTATATTAATAATATATATTATATAATATATAATATTTATTGATTGGGCTGTAAATAGGAGCTTCCACGTATGGGCTAAGAGGTGCTTCCTCGTATGGGCCAAGAGCTGCTACCTCGTATGGGCCAAGAGGTGCTTCCTCGTATGGGCCAAGAGGAGCTTCCTCGTATGGGCCAAGAGGTGCTTCCTCGTATGGGCCAAGAGGAGCTTCCTCGTATGGGCCAAGAGCTGCTACCTCGTATGGGCCAAGAGGTGCTTCCTCGTATGGGCCAAGAGGAGCTTCCTCGTATGGGCCAAGAGCTGCTACCTCGTATGGGCCAAGAGGAGCTTCCTCGTATGGGCCTAAGAGGTGCTACCTCGTATGGGCCAAGAGGAGCTTCCTCGTATGGGCCAAGAGGTGCTTCCACGTATGGGCCTAAGAGGTGCTTACCTCGTATGGGCCAAGAGGAGCTTCCTCGTATGGGCCAAGAGGTGCTTCCTCGTATGGGCCAACATACCTTGTGCAGTTTCATGTATTCTAATATTCTTACATTAACTCTGCTTATTTTCAGGTTCCCTCAGAAAGTTCGTCGTCGTCGTCGACGGAGGTGTTGGCGCGGATGATCGGTCCTCTGGCAGGCGACGACCCTCGAGTGTTGCAGGTGCTGAGGGACCAGTTCCTCGACCCTCCCTCCGCCCTACCCTACAACCTCACCTATCACGTCTGGCTCTCCAACGGCAACCGCCTGTTCACCTGGCCGTGGATACACAGGCGTCTCCGCAAGCTCTTCTCGGGTCAGCGGGGTGGATACTTCGTCGAAGCCGGAGCGCTGGACGGCGAATACATTTCCAACACCCTGTGGTTGGAAGAGAAGATGGGCTGGACGGGATTGTTGATCGAAGCAGATACAGTCAGCTATAGAGCCCTGAGGAGCAAACATCGGAAAGCTTGGTCTTCAAACACCTGCCTCTCGTCGGAGTATTACCCCAAGGAAACAGTATTCGTGTCTCACTTTGCCAAACTGAAGCAACCGATCTCGCCTTTTTCGTTCCGAGCTCACAGTCATGAGCTGCGGGAGGACATCGACCATACCCACCACGACTATTTGGACGAAAAGTCGTTTTCCATCTTGAATTGCTTTCCCCTCGTCTCCTACCTAGCAGCCTTAAACGTGACAACCGTTGACCTCCTGGTACTGGACATACAGGGCACCGAAGTGCCTGTCCTAAGAAACTTCTTGACGCACAGCAACATCTCCATCAGGGTGATCGTGGCGGAGAACGAGTATAACAACTTCGATGAGACATTTCTGAAGTTCATGTCAGACCGGGGCTACAGTGTCCTGGCTGCGGCTATCGACTACGTCTTTGTTAAGACGGATGATCCCGTCCTAAGGCTATCCGAAGTGGAGGCTATGTTCAATAGCACCAGTTTATCTTTACGTAATGTAACACTCAACAGCTGAACGTTACATATTTATAACACAATAAATCTTAACGAAGAATATTACAAGTAGTTTACAGCTAAGCCGTAACTCCGCCAAACACAGCATGTTCAACACAACACAGCATGTTCAACACAACACAATATGTTCAACACAACACAGCATGTTCAACACAACACAGCATGTTCAACACAACACAGCATGTTCAACACAACACAGCATTTTCAACACAACACAGCATGTTCAACACAACACAGCATGTTCAACACAACACAGCATGTTCAACACAACACAGCATGTTCAACACAACACAGCATGTTCAACACAACACAGCATGTTCAATAAAACACAGCATGTTCAACACAACACAACATGTTCAATAAAACACAGCAAGTTCAACAAAACAAAATGTCCAATATAACACAGCATGTTCAACACAACACAGCATGTTCAATAAAACACAGCAAATTCAACAAAACAAAATGTCCAATATAACACAGCATGTTCAACACAACACAGCATGTTCAACACAACACAGCATGTTCAACACAACACAGCATGTTCAATAAAACACAGCATGTTCAACACAACACAGCATGTTCAACACAACACAGCATGTTCAACACAACACAGCATGTTCAACACAACACAGCATGTTCAACACAACACAGCATGTTCAATAAAACACAGCAAGTTCAATAAAACACAGCATGTTCAACACAACACAGCATGTTCAATAAAACACAGCATGTTCAACAAAACACAGCATGTTCAACACAACACAGCATGTTCAACAAAACACAGCATGTTCAACACAACACAGCATGTTCAACACAACACAGCATGTTCAACACAACACAGCATGTTCAACACAACACAGCATGTTCAACACAACACAGCATGTTCAACACAACACAGCATGTTCAACACAACACAGCATGTTCAACACAACACAGCATGTTCAACACAACACAGCATGTTCAACACAACACAGCATGTTCAACACAACACAGCATGTTCAACACAACACAGCATGTTCAACACAACACAGCATGTTCAACTACAACACAGCAATGTTCAATAAAACACAGCATGTTCAACACAACACAGCATGTTCAATAAAACACAGCATGTTCAACAAAACACAGCATGTTCAACACAACACAGCATGTTCAACACAACACAGCATGTTCAACACAACACAGCATGTTCAACACAACACAGCATGTTCAACACAACACAGCATGTTCAACACAACACAGCATGTTCAACACAACACAGCATGTTCAACACAACACAGCATGTTCAACACAACACAGCTTGTTCAACACAACACAGCATGTTCAACACAACACAGCTTGTTCAACACAACACAGCATGTTCAACACAACACAGCATGTTCAACACAACACAGCATGTTCAACACAACACAGCATGTTCAACACAACACAGCATGTTCAACACAACACAGCATGTTCAACACAACACAGCATGTTCAACACAACACAGCATGTTCAACACAACACAGCATTGTTCAACACAACACAGCTGCAGACCAACTCAACAAAACACAATAACCTAACACGATAAAAATACCTCTTCTAATCCTCGATATAATTATCTTGTCCACTAAATCCGGCTCGTATTAAAAAAAAAAGAGAAAACCCAGCGAGTATTTTTTTTATTAAATATTACATCTATGTTTACGTTTTTGTCTGTGGTGGGAAAAACTGTAGGCATGACGTAATTCATTTTTCTTCTTATTTAAATTTAATAATTTAGCTCAGTGTATTAAATACATCGGTGAATTTATTCCTAAACATATTCACATAATTTGCATGTTGCATTATGCGAGTCAATATTGAATGAAAATGATGTAGTTACATATGTTTGAGTTCATTAAGAAACTGCTAATCTCTTAATTTACATATTATGATTTTGCATGAGGCATGTCATTTCGTGCATATTAATTATTTTGGAGCAACTATCAGCAATAGCAGCACAACCACCACTACAACAACCACCAATACCATCACTATGACAACAACAATCGCTACCACCAACATCACAACAACCACCACCACTACCACCAACACCAGAACAACCACCACAACCACAACAACCACCACCACTACCACCACAACCACAACAACCACCACAACCACAACAACCACCACCACAACCACAACAACCACCAACACTATAACAACCACCAATGTGGGTAAATCTGGCTCTAGTTTATATGCTAATAATTAATGTATAATACAAATATGAAAAAAAAATGATAGGTAATTATAAGATGCTCAAAGAACCAGAATGAAATAATGAATGAGAGAACCAGTGGCTTATGGATCTCTATGATTAAATGTAATTAAATTCTAAAGATTCTATTCTTATGCAATAATGAATTGTAAATTCAATATAGTCTAGAGCCGCTTCCCATAGCACATTTTGGGGGGGGGGCTTCTATGAGGTTGTCTACGTAATGCATATAATGTATAATAAATTGCATACGTGATAAATATAATAAATGCATGTACATAGATTATGAGTTATGCATGTATAATGGTTATCTTGAGATGATTTCGGGGATTTTTAGTGTTCCCGCGGCTCGGTCCTCGACCAGGCCTCTACCCCCAGGAAGCAGCCCGTGACAGCTGACTAACACCCAGGTACCTATTTTACTGCTAAGTCACAGGGGCATAGGGTGAAAGAAACTCTGCCCATTGTTTCTCGCCGGAGTCTGGGATCGAACCCAGGACCACAGGATCACAAGTCCAGCGTGCTGTCCGCTCGGCCGACCGACTCCCCTAGTTAAATGCTATGTAAAAATACTACTGCATATTAATGATCAAATCATATATATAATTAATATGTAAATAATTAGGAATGTTTAGGTTCTCACTAATTAAAAGGTATTATCTACAACTGATACTGGCAACATTCTCAACTGGTTTAGAGGACCGTAGAACGTGTCCAGTCTCTATAACACGTTGAGACAGTCCGGAGATATTAATCCTTGGGACACGTGATCATGGGAACAGTCACACACCTCCTCAGTTGACTTACACCACGCTGAAATAATTAACTTCCATAAATTCCACTCCAAACTAGTATTCACACATTTAAATGCAAGGTCTAAGATAATTGAAGGGGTGGAAGCAGCACTCACATGGGTATATTGGTTCGCCTACAGCGTCACGACAGGGTACCTGCATTAGCAAGATGTTCAAGAGCTCAGGAATAAAAACTAAGTGGTAAAATGCCTGCCGAAACTGGTGTCCGTGAATCCGGTAAGCTGCCCCCTCAATCTGAAGGCCGGAGAAATACGGATGCTTGTAGAATTCGAAGATTTAGTAGGGCCGCTTTCGTACACCTTACTGCCAGTAGATCAAAAATGGCGTGAGTCCTCTCCGTCCCTCTCGGGAACGCGCATGCGCAATAGCTCCCAGTAGGGGCCCCGAGCGTAAATTATATTTATTCATTATATTCTAATTAGGGAAGGAAGTGATTATGACGAATATCTATGTCATAAATAAACGAGTTATACAGTAATATATTTTCTCGTAACGCAGTCTATTAATTTAGACGATATTAAATGAACGAGACTCTGGACATAAGATGATTTATCAAAGTGCTAAATGAGAGATAAATGTAGGATATTTCCAACAACCAGCACCGCTACCACCAACACCATAACAACCACCACTACCACCAACACCATACAACCCGTTCTGGCAAATTTAATAAGTCAATATTGACTTATTAGTTGCGTGCATAGGTGACATACTAAACATAATAGTTTCCCTTGAAAAGCTTCATAGAAAACACCGACCTTACCTAACCTACTTAGTATGTTAAAATAAGCATCTTATAGCTTCGTAATTACAATTGTTACTTAACTTATTATAGGTATAGGTTAGGTAATAATTGTAATTACGAAGCAATAAGATGCTTATCTTAACATACTAAGTAGGTTAGGTAAGGTCGGTGTTTTCTATGAAGCTTTTCAAGGGAAACTATTATGTTAAGTATGTCACCTATGCACATATTTAATAAGTCAATATTGACTTATTAAATTTGCGAGAACGGGTTGCACCATAACAACCACCAATACCCCTACAACCATCACCACTACCACCAACACCACAACAACCACCACTACCAACAAAACAACCACCACTACCATCATCACTATAACAACCACCACAACAACCACCACTACCACCAAAAGAACCACCACTACCACCAACACCACAAAAGACACCACTACCACAACAACCACCACTACCACCAAAAAGAACACCACTACCACCAACACCACAACAACCACCACTACCACAAATACCACAACAACAATCACTACCACCAACACAACCAACATCACAACAACCACCACTACCTGTTGGAAAATCCTAGCAGGCTTAATTTCTTTTTATTCTATGAATATTTAATTTTTACTTTTATTTTATTTTTTACTTAACTTTAATATAATAATAATAATAATAATAATAATAATAATAATAATAATAATAATAATAATAATAATAATAATAATAATCTTTATTTAGGTAAGGTACATACATAAAGAGATTTACAAAGTTTGTTGGCTTTATAGATAGAGCTAGTACATACAATGCCTAAAGCCACTATTACGCAAAGCGTTTCGGGCAATATCATGGTTCTGAGTGGACTGTATAAATCGATTCAGCTTGCCAGAATCTATCTACTCACAATGGGAAGGGGGGAACAATTTGTAGCTTATCCTTGAAGTGGATACTGGATAAACTACAAATTGTTTACCTAGTCTTTAATCTAAATTATACCACATATGGTGGCCTAATCTACTATTATTCTTAAATCTACTTTATCATGAATAATACTACTACATCTACAGTATCAAATAACATAAAAGGCCTTAGCTGAGTGGTTGCAATGGCCTAATTAGGTTGGATAATGCTCCAACATCTGTTTAGGGTGTGGCCACATGTGGTCCAGAGCCTTGTAATGGCGTCTGGCACTGAGGCGTTGTTTTTTTTTTTTAAATTTTTTACATTTTGCCCCGAGGGGCGAGTTTATTGGGCAGCGCCACTCATCTTGTGAGTGAACATACCGCCATAGTGACAGTATTGGGCAGCGCCACTCATCTTGTGAGTGAACATACCGCCATAGTGACAGTATTGGGCAGCGCCACTCATCTTGTGAGTGAACATACCGCCATAGTGACAGTATTGGGCAGCGCCACTCATCTTGTGAGTGAACATACCGCCATAGTGACAGTATTGGGCAGCGTCACTCATCTTGTGAGTGAACATACCGCCATAGTGACAGTATTGGGCAGCGCCACTCATCTTGTGAGTGAACATACCGCCATAGTGACAGTATTGGGCAGCGTCACTCATCTTGTGAGTGAACATACCGCCATAGTGACAGTATTGGGCAGCGTCACTCATCTTGTGAGTGAACATACCGCCATAGTGACAGTATTGGGCAGCGTCACTCATCTTGTGAGTGAACATACCGCCATAGTGACAGTATTGGGCAGCGCCACTCATCTTGTGAGTGAACATACCGTCATAGTGACAGTATTGGGCAGCACCACTCATCTTGTGAGTGAACATACCGCCATAGTGACAGTATTGGGCAGCGTCACTCATCTTGTGAGTGGACACACCGCCATAGTGACAGTATTGGGCAGCGCCACTCATCTTGTGAGTGAACATACCACCATAGTGACAGTATTGGGCAGCGCCACTCATCTTGTGAGTGAACATACCGCCATAGTGACAGTATTGGGCAGCGCCACTCATCTTGTGAGTGAACACACCGCCATAGTGACAGTATTGGGCAGCGCCACTCATCTTGTGAGTGAACATACCGCCATAGCAGCATGTACAACACTCCCCAATAGGAAGAAAACCCGCTGGGTTGTTCATCCTGTCACTTGTACCCAGACACAGCTGGGACTTGCTTAACTGTCTCAAGTGAACAGTTCCTCAAACAAGAAGATTAACATTTGTCAACCCTTAAAAGCTTACGGCGTTGGTGTGCAGCTAGTGTATGTATTTGACACAGTTAATGTTGACCAGCTTATTCTTTTAACTCCAAATCACTAGCTTCCTGCCAAATTAAGTACATTAGTAAAAGCACATTAACATATTAAGTACAGATGTGACATGGAATATTTTTGTATGTAGTAAAGAGCTGAGTAAAATGCTACTCACTGGGTTTGTGTTTTTCGTATGGTAATAACCGACTATCTATTCTATATTACAAGTGATCACCCCCAATAAAAGAAGACAAGGCAGTCGAATACTTAGCTCTTCTCTTAGGTGTAAGAGTCACTATAGCAGTTACTCGGTTGGTTGATTCATAATTGGGAATCTATGACGAGTGGTGTTTGTGTCTGGCATATCTTGAGGTTACCTTGAGGTGCTTCCGGGGCTTTGCGTCCCCGCGGCCCGGTCGTCGACCAGGCCTCCTGGTTGCTGGACTGATCAACCAGGCTGTTGGACGCGGCTGCTCGCAGCCTGACGTATCAGTCACAGCCTGACTTATTGTCAGCTTTGTTGTTGTTAGGTGTGTAGGTAAGAACCACACCTAATTGACACAGCTTTGTTATTGTTTCAGCCTGGAGCGAAATACAACTGTTAGCGAGATCGAAACGTAGATCTCAGTTGCTCGTTGCTAATGCGTCCGAGTCGCGTGGTGGCGGGAGACGTTCTCGCGTCTTCTTCCTCTTCCCGATTGCGCATGCGCGGCTCTCGATAGACATCTCGAGCGTAAATGGATTTATATATATCGGAATTAACTAAGGAAAGAAGAGATGGTGACGAGTATTGATGTCACATTTAATTCTTCTGTGTTAAGATATAACTTCGCGTAACATAAAGTGGTTTATTAAAGTCACGCAGCTAATCGAGGAAATTAAAGTGAAATCATATACATTAAATAATTTCCTCTAGAATGTTTAATATCAACTAAATAAAGGAGTTCCAGTAAGCAGTAGTATGCTACGAAATTAAACTTATTAGTAAGTAACTATTTTTAGTAAAATATGATCAACTGGACTGTTATAAATCCAAATAAATGGAGAAAGAATTCAGGTTTCTGCCCGTCGTTCCTCGCGTAGTCACTCTGACTAGCAACAATCTGGCAATATGTTTAATATAAATCATGATGATTAAATCTGCAAGTTAGTGATTTTAGTGACGACTTGTGGTTAATACAATGGTTGTATAAAAATACAAGAGATGAATTAAAAAGTTGGTTATTTACAACACCACAATGAGCAACACAACAATCATCACTACCCCTATCACCACAACAATTACTACTACCACCAACACCACAAAAGCCACCACTACCAACAACAATACAACAACCACCACTACTACCAATACCACAACAACCATTACTACCACCAACACCATAACAACCACCACTACCACCAACACCACTACCACCAACACCACCATCACAACAACTACCACTAACACCAAAATTAACACCACTACCATTAACAAAATAACAACCACCGCTATCATCAACTACCACTACCACCATAACAGCAACCACTACCACCAACACCATCAGCAACACCACAACAACATTCACCACCACTAACACGACAACAACCACCACAATAATCGCAACAACCACCACAATCGCAACAACCACCACTACCACCAACACCACAAAAGCTACTACTAACACCAACACCACAACAACCACCACCACCAAAACAACAAAAGACGCCACTACCACCATTACCACAACAATCATCACTACCATCAACACAACCAACAACCACCACTACCACCAACACCAACCCAACTACGACCACCACCATCATCATAACAACCTTCACTACCACTACCACTGCAACCATCACCACCAACACCACCACCAACAACACCACAACAACTACCACCACTCACACCACAACAACTGCAACTGTTGGGTATCTGGGGCTTTAACTCAGATATTAAATTATTTGATTATTATGTTTAACATAAATCGAAGGACCACCCACTTTTGGGAAAAGAGGGAAAACAAACAAAGGTAATTATTAGACTGACACTATAGAACCAGTGCGTATGTTCGATAATTAACTTAACAATCACTTGAAAGTAATGAATATACTGTATTATTAATTAATTAAAGTCAAAGCCTCAAATACCAACATTGGGGGATATTTCAAGAAGTTCATATATATCTAGGAACCAGTGTGGTTCATCACTAGTTCATTGTTGAGTTAGTAACATGGCAAATCTGAACTAATATAGATTCAAAGACATGATACCTCAAATAATGAATATATTAAAAGATTATGAAGTATTGAGCAACAGTAAGACCAAAACACCTTAAACACTAAGTCATAAATTCTGGCATTAAATCATTCACTGTGATAATCTTATAAGTGAATTTATATATAAACTACTAATAATCTTAGCTAAAGTTATACGAAAGCGGGTGTCTTAGCTGTAAGACGACTTCTGTAATTCCGTTTCGTTACTCGTCGTCGTGACTACATGCTCCCAATAAAGAAACCCGTGGAAATTATCGTGAGTGATGAGAGACAACTTGTAAACTCCTCGTCTACACGCTGCAATCAGGGAAAATTAAGTAGCATTTTATTAGGCTATAAATTATTTCAATATTCATTGAAATTGAAATAAATGAAAAAAATCAACTAACGTTGTATAGTTGTTGGTTTTGCTTCGTAACGACAGACTACCCACAAATATACAATCTGGAGTGATACATCAAACAAGAAAGGTATACTTAACGTGAGCGTGTCAAACACTAAGGTCTGCCGAAACCGCGTCTGCCAGTCCCAGGCGTCCACTGCTGTGTACGCGTAATTACGGGCCGTGACTTCAATTGTTGACGCGTTATTAACTGGCAGGGCACTGTAGAACACGTGGGGAGGTAATTGTTGACTATTGGTGGAGTTGTAACATAATTAATGTTGGAAAACTCTTCAGTCACACCACCACGCGTCTTCCCTTCCTGATCGCTAGTCGAACACGTGAGGACTAATGGCGTTTCGCCGCTCGCGTCTCCCTCAACCCCCTCCTCGCATTCACAATAGAATTTAGTAATCACAGAGAATTCTTTTCCGTGTAATTACTGAAGTAATGCTTTAAAAGAATAGGGTTGCAATTGTAGGGAACTATATTGTTTATATTCTCGCTAGATAGTGTTGATTAAGCACCGTTTCCTTATTAACGAGAAATGGGAAATATTTCCATGGCGTTCGTATATAACAGATAAAACTGTTATTTAGTAATAATCTTAGTTAATAACTCTCGGTTATTGGATCATTAGGGGGTTATATTATCAGTAATTAATTAATATACAGAATACTGATAAAAGTAGAGAACCATATTCAATTCTCTAACATATTGGTAATAAATATGTCTAGATAGACATTATCTGACGCAATCCTGCCTCTCGATGTCATGAGAATTTCAGCAAATAACGCACAGATAAAGAAATATTAATTTATGTAAGTATTACAGTTAGTAAGGTTAATTGATACTGTGGTTAATATACAACAGTAGTGTATTGTGATACAATAGGGATGTATCAGTGTTGGAAATTTCCAACAGCAACCACCACCTCGTAGCCTGGTGGATAGCGCGCAGGACTCGTAATTCTGTGGCGCGGGTTCGATTCCCGCACGAGGCAGAAACAAATGGGCAAAGTTTCTTTCACCCTGAATGCCCCTGTTACCTAGCAGTAAATAGGTACCTGGGAGTTAGTCAGCTGTCACGGGCTGCTTCCTGGGGGTGGAGGCCTGGTCGAGGACCGGGCCGCGGGGACACTAAAGCCCCGAAATCATCTCAAGATAACCACTACCACCAACACCACAACAACCACCACTCGTAGACTCCACCACCATCTGGCTCGTAGATCATTTAGAGGGAAATAACTTTGTAACACACTACCAACATGGGTTCAGAGATGGTAAATCATGCCTCACAGGTTTAATAGAATTCTCTGACCAAGCAACAAAAATTAGGCAGGAAAAAGAAGGGTGGGCAGACTGCATTTTCCTGGACTGACAGAAACCTTTGACACAGTACCCCATGAAGGGCTGTTAAAAAAGTTGGAGCAACAGGCAGGAGTAAAATGGAAGGTGCTCCATTGGATAAGGGAGTATTTAAGCAACAGGAAACAGCGAGTAACGGTGAGAGGGGGAGACAACAGAGTGGCAAGATGTCACTAGCGGAGTCCCACAGGTCTCAGTACTTGGACCCATCCTGTTTCTAATACATGTAAGCGATCTTCCAGAGGGTATAGACTCATTCCTCTCAATACTTGCTGATGATGCAAAAAATTATGAGACGAATCAAGACAGATGAAGACAGACAGAGACTACAGGATGAACTGGACAAACTGGTCTAGAAAATGGCTGCTAAAGTTCAACTCAGAAAAGTGTAAAGTAATGAAATTAGGCGATGGGACCAGGAGGCTGAACACAAGGTACTATCTGCGAGGTGAAATCCTGCATGAGTCAAATAGAGAGAAAGATCTGGGGGCTGATATCACACCGAACCTATCCCCAGAGGATCACATCAAAAAGATATCATCAGCGGCATATGCTAGGTTGGCCAACAGAAGAACTGCCTCTAGAAACTTGAGTAAGGAATCGTTCAGGACCCTGTATACCACTTATGTCAGACCAATCCTGGAATATGCAGCTCCAGCCTGGAGTCCATACCTAGTTAAACACAGGATAAAGTTAGAGAAAATTCAGCGGTATGCCACCAGGCTCGTCCCGGAACTGAGAGGAATGAACTACGAGAAAATGCTAAAGGAGCTGAACCTCACATCCCTGGAAAACACAAGAGTAAGGGAAGACATGATAAGCACCTTCAAAATTCTCAGGGAAATTGACAGGGTGGACAAAGACAAACTCTTTAGCACGGGTGGGACACGAACAAGGGGACACAGGTGGAAACTTAGTACCCAGATGAGCCACAGAGACGTTAGAAAGAATTTTGTCAGTGTCAGAGTAGTTAATAAATGGAATGCATTAGGCAGTAATGTGGTGGAGGCTGACTCCATACACAGTTTCAAATATAGGTATGATAGAGCCCAGTAGGTTATCTTGAGATGTTTTCAGGGCTTTTTAGTGTCCCCGCGGCCCGGTCCTTGACCAGGCCTCCACCCCCAGGAAGTAGCCCGTGGCAGCTGACTAACACCCAGGTACCTATTTTTACTGCTAGGTAACAGGGGCATAGGGTGAAAGAAACTCTGCCTATTGTTTCTCGCCGGCGCCCGGGATCGAACCCGGGACCACAGGATCACAAGTCCAGTCTGCTGTCCGCTCGGCCGACCGGCTCCCCATCACAACGGCTGCTACCAACACCAAGACAAGCACCACTACCACCAACACCACAACAGCAACCACTACTACCAACACTAACACCACTATCAGCAACACTACAAAAACCATCACCACCACCAACACCATAACAACCACCACTACCACCAACAACACAACAACCACCACTACCACCAACACCACAACAACCACCACTACCACCAACACCACAACAACCACCACTACCACCAACACCACAACAACCACCACTACCACCAACACCACAACAACCACCACTACCACCAACACCACAACAACCACCACTACCACCAACACCACAACAACACAACTACCACCAACACCACAACAGCAACCACTACTACCAACACTAACACCACTATCAGCAACACTACAAAAACCATCACCACCACCAACACCACAACAACACAACTACCACCAACACCACAACAACCACCACTACCACCAACACCACAACAACCACCACCAACATCACCATCACCACAACAACCACCACTACCCCCAACACCACAACAACCACTCCTACCACCACTGTCAGGCGCCCTATTCAGGTTCAAGAATCTGTACACCAGTTGATTGAGAGTTGAGAGGCGGGACCAAAGAGCCAGAGCTCAACCCCCACACGCACAACTATGTGAGTACATCTTCAACTTTCCCGTGAACGCCATCTTTCGTCGTCGGTCACCGGAAAAGTGCTACTTTTCATTAGAGGCGAAGGTGGTGGCAGCTTTAAGTAGGTTTAAGTTAAATTTAAAGGCCATAAAGCGTAGCCACAGTTTGTGGGGGGGTATAAATATACTCCCCCACCCCCTTGCTGCCATAAGCTGGGAGTGGTTGGGCAGCATACTGAGCTGGGAGTGGTTGCCAGCATACTGAGCTGGGAGGGGTTGCCAGCATACTGAGCTGGGAGGGGTTGCCAGCATACTGAGCTGGGAGGGGTTAGCAGCATACTTAGCTGGGAGGGGTTGCCAGCATACTGAGCTGGGAGGGGTTGCCAGCATACTGAGCTGGGAGGGGTTAGCAGCATACTGAGCTGGGAGTGGTTAGCAGCATACTGAGCTGGAAAAGCTTGTTACTGGGAGGGTAGGGATTATACTGAGATGTGGAAGCTTGTGGCTGGATGGGAATGGCAGCATACTAAGCTGGGGAAGATTGTGACTGGGAGGATGGTCAACATACTGAGTTGGGAACGCTTCTGGCTGGAAGGAGTTGGCAGCATACTATCAGGGGTTGGGGATTTTATTACTTGATACTGAACATTACTTTATTTCTGGCGAACAGAGACCCCCAAACACTCCCTGGTAAGATAAGATCGACCACGACAATCACATTGCTGCTGTAGTCAATCAATTAGCAATGGACATTGGAGTGCATATAAGAAGTTGGAAGATCTCCCTATAATCGCTGTATACTCAGAGAGGGGGTTCAACGTCACCCTTATTTGGGGAACGGCTACAATCTTGCCTATTGGTCATGAATACACACCCTGTCGAGCCACCGTGACTCCTCTAAACTCTCGTCGATTTGGGCTGATCTCCCAATTCCCCTTTACTGTACTATTGTCTGCTTCGAGCTGATCTGTACACGCTTCTCTCTCTCTCTCTACTAGGAATCCTCACCAGGGCAAGAGCAAAATCGGTTGTCAACAGACAAACATTTATTACACGACAATACGTAGAAAGGAATAAGAAAAATATATATATAATGTTACAGTACTGTATCTTAGGCTGCTATAAACTAGCAACACTAATTATTTTTATTTCATTAAATAAACTGTACTAGGCTGCTGCTCAATTTTATTTCGGCCCACAAACTAATGCCTCCTCACTGCTTGGTGTTAATTAACAAGCAAATAAAATTATCTCCTGCAAGAAATACGTAACTTTCTCACCTTATATCGCGTCACTCATGCCAATACGCAATCAAGGACTCCCTCATACATATCACGGTGTCATACACTTCTCTGTTCTACGTCCTGAGGCCCACCGCTAAGAACATCTGTCTGGGTCTTCATATCAGGTAGGTTCTCCTGCAGTCTCTCCACTATCTGCTGCTACTAGAAGTCCCACTATACCTGTGTGGTATCTCTATGTGGCTTCACAACAAAAACGTGTAGCTCCACTGCACTCGAAGTTCCACGCTACCACTGAAGCTCAATTCCACACTTGAAGTTCCACACTACCACTGAAGTTCCACTCTATCTTGGAGATTCACCTTATAATCTTCCTCAGACACAAAGCTCCTCCACGAACTTCTCCTCACACAGACCTGTAGTTCCTTTACCAATTCATAATTGCATGTCTTCCTAATAAAATATAAATATATATTTACACAAAATAAATTCCTCCTTCCAATATCCCGTTCTGCACACTGGCCATGCCGCGGTGGGTACTCCCCCATTTTCGGACGAGTCCACACTGAAAATCACCTCCGAGGTGGCGCCTTGGGGCTCCGTTCCTTCAGTCGCTCACTGACCTCAGGCGAGTGACTATATGTTGCTCCTGCCTCCAGCATATCCAATCTTCTCCAACTCCTAATATACTCTTACTACCTTTATAAAATCTCTAACCTATGTGCATGCATAACCGTCTCCTACGATCGCTGGATACATGATCAAACAATAATAAACAATCTATCAACTAATTAAGTGCACTTTCTGTAGAAATAACGTGGTGACGCCCTTGCCTTCTGGCGCCCAAAAATGGCTCTACTCTTGATCGTCCACCAAAATCCTGTTGGACGTCATTGACTAAATCCTATTTAGTCATTCACTGACTTTTACTTAATTAACTTCATGTGTGTAGAATAACTTTCACAAGTTAGCTTCCACCTCACTATGCTACCGTAAGTTCATGACACCTACCTCCCCTTATTTTTGAGAGTTATTCTTAATGGCTATAGCCTCGTGACAAAGTGTCAGTCACTACTTTATCTCGTAACGACGCGGGTACTTCTTCCGATAGGCATCCCACTGTGCCCACATTTCCATAGGCACGTTAACGTGACTACGGGACCCTCGTGGTCGACGCATGAAGTCAGGAACCTCCAGCTCGGCTCCCTCCACCTCGGAGGCGGTACGCACGGGAAGAGGCCGCACAGAGGGCTTTGATACAGACGGTGGAACCACACGGGACCGAAGCACAGGAGTCGGCTGGACACAGGCCGGCAACTGAGCGGGCGGAGTCGCAGAGGACGCAATCACAGAAGGCGATGGT
The DNA here is from genome assembly GCF_040958095.1 of Procambarus clarkii. Lineage (NCBI taxonomy): Eukaryota > Metazoa > Arthropoda > Malacostraca > Decapoda > Cambaridae > Procambarus > Procambarus clarkii. Next base: position 17,797,526 of record NC_091239.1, on the reverse strand, counting down.
GCAGGGGCCGACACCACAGGAGACGGAGTAACAAAGGATGACTGAGCAGAGGGCAAAGGCGTGGAAGGCACAGACATGGACGCCAGAGGCATGGAGGCCGCCGGAACAGAAGCATTGGTAAGAACCGGCACCAAGCCCCTACCCTCTCTCGCAATCTCAGCCGGTGCCACAACCTCCCAACCCGGGTAACCAGCATCCGGTGACGCGGAGGCAGCCGGAGAAGACACCAGACCAGGGCCAGGCGACAATCCCACCACAGGACCCATCACTGCTGCAACACGGCTTACAGGAGCCGCAGGCACTCCAACAGCGTCGCACACATCACACTCCCCAGAAGACGAACTCCCGGAGTCCTTAAATTCCCCGACGTCGGTCCAGTCCGCATTACGAGGCGGAGACAGACTCAAAGCTCGTCGCGAACGCTTGGACACAGGTCGCAGATCGTCGGAACTACCACCTCCGCTAGAAAGCACCGTAGCAGAACCGCTGGTTGCCTGCGCAACTCCCCGCAGCGCACGATCACTCGACATCGCAGCCTCAACAACCCGGGGAACAGGACCACACACCACAGGAGACATCACAGTGTGCACGTCGACACGAGTCGAAGACACAGCTGCCGGTGACAGTATAGGCCGAGGCGCAGCCTCGACGTCCGGAGCCACGAGACCACACACCACAGGAGACACAACTGGAGACTCGACTGGAGACGAGGCAGGCAGGGGAGGCTGAGGTGCGGGAGCCAGGGATGCACTACCTCCCACTCCGACACCCACAGCCACATCGAGGCTGGCATCAGAGACCGGTAACTGGGCAACAGAGGACTGGGTAGTAACACTGTCCACAGCAGCACCTTCCGACAGGTCCGGGACCGCCAACGGGGGAAAGTCCTCCTCCCTGAAAAGGTTTACAGGCCCGACCCGGCTCGCATCACATCCCGCAGCCTGATGGCCTGAGAGTCCGCACCGGAAACACGTCCGGGGCTGACCCCCATAGAATACGCGTACCATGAAGCCCAGAAGCTGAAGGGACGAAGGGATGGAGTCCTTCAAGCGCAGCGCCACCGTACGGGACCCATTCGGGATACCCTTCCACCGCCCGGAGGAGACTGCATTCATTCGGACACTCAAGACCCGCCCATACCGGTTAAAATGACGCTGGAGAAGAGAGTCAGGGAACTCAAAGGGAGCACCATGAACCCCCACATAGGTAGTCTCACTGCACCTGTCCGACACTATCACCGAACCACCACCCTCAGGCAGAGTAAATGTCCTCCCGTCATAGCGTTCCACAAAGTCACGATACACAGCCGTAGAGCAGAATTTCACAACAGCTCGATGCTCGGATACAAGTTGAACGCCGCACACAGATGCCACATCCCCCCGCAACATGTCAATCATCACCACCTCAACTGCCGGGTAAGACGCTGGGCCAGTAAATTCTAAGCCAATGGTATCCCTCTGCTTCACAGGGGGGAGGGGGGCCGCCATCCCTCCAGCCGCCACGGCCCCAAGGGTCCGCTCACACACACAAACTACCACGGGCCTGCAAACCAGGAGCCCACAGGCGACACGTCCACCTCCGCCCAGAGCTAGGCGAACACTCCCTCGACGAAGGATGTCGGTCACAAGAGAGCTAAAGATGTTAATTACTCTGGGTGGTGGTGGGCACCTTATACAGACAGTGATGTGGTGTAGAATACTCTATACCGGTCCATCTAATTACCCAGAGCTTCCTAGCACTACATAAGTAATGAAAAAAGGACATAATTACTCACTATAATGTTGGTGCTGAATGTAGAATATGAAAAAATTTAGTTTTACTCTGAAATAATATAATTTTATAAGGAAATTGGGTCCATCTAATTACCCCAACATAAAGGGGTATTGTCGCTTGGATCGTCGACTTTCTGTGGCGTCAACTGCCACTTAGTTTCTTCTAATTTCATTATAAAATGAAAATATTTAAGAGTAATAATAGTTTTTTTTTCATGTTCTACTTTCAGCACCAACATTATAGTAAGTAAATGTCATATTTCTTCATTATTTGCGTAATGGTGGGCGGCTTTGGGTAGGTTTGGATAATCAGACGGACCCCTCTACACTGACATAGGGGGGGGGGGGGGAAGGGAGTACAGTGGAATCCCACTATTCACTGACTTTCAAGCAATTCTCACCTCTGTAATTTCAGCACTTTTGATAATGTGCCTTACGGGTGGGAGGGACTAAACTAACGTGAGATAATATCAGCCCTGATCTGGGGAGATGCACAAAGGATAGCTGTCTACTCTCTGTGTATGAAGTGGAAGGCACGAATGAGTACACCAGATGGAGAGTTTAATTATTATAATTAAACTCTCCATCTGGTGCAATCAGTAAATATATAAATGTACATATTTGTTAGATCTCAATTGTATGATGGAGAATAACCAATCACAGGCAGTTAGCCCCATGACGTCACCGCCACAGAGCGGCAGTGCCCGCCCTGGAGGTAGGTCTCAGTATCTCACAGACCCAGAGTTAGGTACGACCTTGGGGCTCCATCTATACCTTGTTGCCTTACCCAGTAAAGCCCTTGAAGCAATGGCAGGGTGTAATCTCTCCAGTCCGGCGTTGGAGTGCTCTAGAAAGTTGTAAACTTGTGAACTAGTGACAGTGATGGAGGACGAAGGAGATTCCAGGTCTTTTTCAGGTAGCAATGACCAGGAGAAACAAACGGAAAACTGTGCGCAGAGAGTTAAGTGACACTGACAGTGATGAACGACCAAAGAAGTGTAGTGATCGACGGCAGACGGAACCTCTACCGATAAGCACTTCAACTACAGACAAAATCCGCTATTCCGGTCTTCAACGTGCAGCATGCTGCAGATAAGTCCTCGTACGCCACTGTAGTTGACCTTGAAAAAGATTTCCCCCAGCTCTAGATCAGAGCAAAGCCAAGCCTCAGATGCAAATATGTTCTGAGGCCAAAAGACGATTCAGCTGTAACGATTCTCAAAAATTACAGGAAATGCAACGTCAAGCCAGAGGACAACATAAGGAAAATCATTGTCCTCCACTATCCCTTGCACATGTCCTTAACTCATTTAGAAAAGCTGAATTGTGTGGTGTCAGCAGGATGAAGTCAGATAAAATACACGAAGCAGGAAACCCGACAAGTCCTCGCAGTAAGAGGACGGATTCCAAAGAAGCTTGATAATGGCATCTGGGGCGTGTTCCAATACAGGACTTACGCTCCAGAGCCCCTCCGAAGCTTTAATGTCAGAGATTTGGATATCACAAGGACGGCTGCCAACACCCATTGAAGTGTGGAGTCTGCAGCCAACCCCACGACACGAAAATATGCCTTGTTAACAAAAGGCAAATCAGCTCGTACAAGCTAAGAACCCAAATTGCTTCAAGGTACATCACGCCCGGAATATAAGATTCCCCAAAAGGCTTAATAGGATCAAACGAACCTCCCAAGCCTACAGCAGAGCAGAAGCCCCAACCAAAACATACACCAGCACCCCTGCCCACAAAAACAATGAAACTTACCAAGACAAAACCAGGTGGAGGGGGCACATGGCCCTCCACCATCGGCCATGGACAGAGGGATGGCTGGGGGCCACAAGAAAATAGGTCAACGTAATCGCCCGCCCATTGCATCCAGTCAGCACACTGGGAGCAATGATGGCAAGAGTGTCCGAGTTTCCTCCGATAAGGGCCAAAGAGTAAACCGGCCCCAGACCTGCACAGAAGTAAGTAGTGCTCCCACACAACTGGACACCCTCTGGCCAATGCTTAAGGCGTTGGTCACGGAATTGGTCGAAAGTTTGCTGCTGAAACACGGTATCAAGCAAACCACAGAGACTCGAGAAACAATTGAGCACACGCTCAAGAAAATCGAAAAAACAATATCCCCATCTCCAAGACCGCATGGCAGGAGACACTCTCCTAAAAAAAACAGGAAGAGTCCAGTACTTCTGAAAGCGACCTTGATGAGTCGTTTTCAAGTACACCAAAATCCTCAACTACAATTTCAACTTCCATGGTGAGTTAGGCACAACCAAAGGCATAGACATCCTGATATTACAGGAGAGCTTGCTTCGAGTCGGATTAGAACATAAAATCTCAGGCTATCGAGGCTTCTTCCTTGCATGGCTCAACGAGCAATCCAGGAGATGTGCCATCTATGTGAAATGTGACCTTATTTCCAAGCTCATAACCAGTCCACCCGATTGTGGGCCAGGGACAGAGGTGATGGGAGTATCCATTGAGCTAAGACACGACAAACTTGAAGTGTTTAATGTTCACAGGTCTCCATGTGCTGAAATGGATCTCTGTGTTATTTGGACACGTGACTACACCAAACACAATATTTTAAGGTGATTTCAATGTCCATCATCGTTTGGCACTGGGCTCGAACACAACAAATGACACGACACACACTTTGCACATCTATTAGACCAGCTACCAGGAATCCAAATCCTAAACAAGAATGAACCCACCCACATCCAAGGAGGTAGATTAGACCTTACCTTCCTTTCAGCCTCTCTTAAGAGATGCAGCAACAATGTCAGTTGAGCCCACATTACAAGCGACCACTATGGGGTCCAAATGGATCTTAAGAGAAATCTACCCACCCCACCTTCACCTCTATCAGAAACCTGGAACTTAGCTTTAGCAAAATGGGACCGATTTCAAAACCTTATTTCAGAGTGGCATAGAAACTATGATGTCTCTTAAGACATTAATCAGGCAGAACAAGATTTTGTCAAAGCGATTCAAAGTGCAGCTAACTGCTCAATTCCACTGAAAGAGCAGTTCACCAGACACCACAAAGATCACTGATGCTATTGAAAACGTGTCAAAGAACTCAATCGTAGACTCAACAGAACAAGAAAGCTATACAAAAAGCAGCCAAGTGACAGCAACAGGACCTTTGCGGTCACTATGTGAGGTCAAGGAACTTTGTGCATCAAGAGACCACGATAATAAAAGAACAAAATTGGCTAGAATGGTGTTCACATCTGAGTGAACACACCTCACTAGGAGAGCTGTGGCAGCAAATCTACCACGCCAAAGGAAATAAAGCACCGAAAGCCCACATCCTAAGGATCAGCATCAGGAAGCTGAAGTACCGGTAACCAAATTTGTAGAAAGAACAGTCAGTAATCAGCGTCCACCAGATGTATTAGCAGTGCAGACAGGATTAGAGGAAGAATGGTGGCACAGAATCTGTGAGGGAATGGAATTCCCAGCTAGTTTTTCTAGATCATTTTAGAGTGTAGAGTGTAAAGTGCACCCTCGTGCTCTAGACAGGAAATTCACACACCACATGCCCTTGTGGGGAGTCTAAAAAAAGCCCAAGCTTTGGGTTATTCATTAAGACTATGATGGAGTCTGTAACTGCTCTGTGGAAAGAGTTACAGCATTTTACATATTTCACTTAGAAAAATGTGTGTAGAGAGTGAGGTACATGGAGGTACTTGTAGAGAGTGAGGTACATGGAGGTACTTGCCTGGAGCCAACAGTTTTGGGCGGAAGGGGGGGGGGGTTGCTTCTCGCCCCCACCTATGGTATGACGTCATCCCCAGGCCTCCGTCACAGGTCACGTGACGAGGGGAAGAGTGGTGATTGGTAGTTGCACCTTGTAGATTTTTTTTTTTTTTTTGCAGGGATATTCCTGAGCGGGCCCTAAGCCTCTGGCTGGCCCACTGGGCGGGCCCTAAGCCTCTGGCTGGCCCACTGGGCGGGCCCTAAGCCTCTGGCTGGCCCACTGGGCGGGCCCTAAGCCTCTGGCTGGCCCACTGGTCGGGCCCTAAGCCTCTGGCTGGCCCACTGGGCGGGCCCTAAGCCTCTGGCTGTCCCACTAAGTGTTGCTTGTTTCTGTTTTACTTGGGCGGAGTATGAGTATTTATGACTCGTATGGTCGCTTCAGTAAGATTTTGCCCCATGTGTTTAACAACTTCTTCTGCTCTGTTGAATCTAAGTTGAAATCTTAATGGGTTTGTAACTGTGCACTGTGTTAGATAATGTTCCAGTGGTCTGTTGGGCATTTCTTCACAGTGTTAACATACCTTGTAGATGTTTGGGCGCGAACTCCTGTGATTGGTAGCGGCATGTGGTAGACCAGCCGGCTTCGCTCTGATTGGACAAGACAAGATGGGGGAAGACGAGCGTCTTGGCGTTCCCTATGCCCTCCAAAATTCAGTCTGGGATCGGCAAGGTCTGTGCCGAGGTGTTCCCGGTGGAGGCGGCCTGTCTGCCACCTCCATCACCGTTATCGCCGTGCTATCATCAATTTCCTTATCCCTATGGTGACCCCGCTATCGTGGAGCGTGCCTGGATCCAATTTGATCGATCGTGGGAAAGATATTAAGGAATTGAGAATGGACTCTAAAGGAGTGAATATGTGCTCAGCTGAGGCAGCAGGCAGTCTCTTTGTTATCGAACGTTATGGCTAACATCTGTGGTCATCTGTTGTACTGACTGAGATATTTGGCACGAGGTAGAATTGGGGCGGGTCTTAAGTGTTGGGGGAAGCCCCTGTTTGTGACTTAGTGAAATTACAAGTCCGTGTTGGGACATTGAATTCAACCTCACCCGCGTCGCCATTACGTGCACACCAGCACGCGCCCTGTGTACGAGTACCACATGCTCGTGAGTGTATGTGTGTGTCTGTGCGCGTTCACGAGTCGTACAGTCACGTACACCAGTTGTGTACGCCTGAGGACTACGCAACCAGCTTGCGCCACTGCCTCACCTGGCAGCGGCGCGGACATGGTCTCGCATCACCCTGTGGCTACACCGGGTCTATACACGTGGTTATGGCAGAACCACATATGAGGAGTTGAGTGATCTTCAGCTTCAGTGCTTCAACCGGAGGAGTGTAAATGAGGAGACCGGTAACGTGAGTACTCAAATTTATGTATTGGTGCAGTTGTCTCAGTGCTGATGTGAAATCAGTTTACCAGCTGATTGGCCCAAGCACCTTGCTAGTTGAGGGAAGCCAGTTGGAGAGGCGCACCTGTATTAACGTCAATTAGCAGCTGCAGGAAGGCACAGGCTCCCTGTAAGGACGTGAGTGTGTATGATATACACACAATTAGATGTATAACACTATTAGATGTATATATAATACAAATTGTGTGTTGACTGGCTCAGTTATGTAAACCAGTCAGTGTGGAGATTTTCCATATATAATGTTATTTGATATGACGATTCAATATATATCGCTCAGTCAAGAATTATGCCATGTTGACATGTATGTATATCATACCTGGGGCCCGATTCACGAAAGCACTTACGCAAGCACTTACGAACCTGTACATCTTTTCTCAATCTTTGGTGGCTTTGTTTCCAATTATTAAACATTTAATGAGCTCCGAAGCACCAGGAGGCTGTTTATAACAATAACAACAGTTGATTGGGAAGTTTTCATACTTGTAAACTGTTTAATAAATGTAAACAAACCCGTCAAAGATTGAGGAAAGATGTACACATTCGTAAGTGCTTGCGTAACTGCTTTCGTGAATCTGGCTCCAGGAGAACAGCAGGTGCAGGACGGAGTAATATAGGGCTGGTCAAGTGACTCCCTCAGGTCAGTAATAACTGTAAATTTTCTCTAGTGCAATAAGTGATTTATTCGTGAAGGGGTTACTGAGTACGATTTATTTTATATTGAGCTAGGACCATTTCCAGGAATGTTTCATTGCAGGTCCAGTAATTTGTCCGACCAAGGTCATGGGTGGTGGGTTGACACCCTGGTGTCTGTAATTACTGTGTCATGTGTCGTGTGGGGAGTCAGTAATTGTGATTGCTGACTTAATTTAATGTATTGTGATGTCATTATCATATGGGGTATGTTAATTACACCTATGTTGTGTATTTTGGGGCAGTGTTCAATGTATATGTATATGTTTATATAACTGCCCTGGGAGCTGTGTGTGCCTGGTGGAAATCTTAATCACGAAATTAGGGATTTTAGGGTTAATTAAGGGGTCTTTAATTAATCAGGGATTCAGTGTTTAATGAGGGACCGGGCAATTGATTGGTTACTCTGGCTAATTAGGATAATTAGTGCCAGCTGTCGGTGGACCGACGGTGTTTTGAGTAAACGTATTTTCATGGCAGAAGTAATTACCTGTCCCTAGGACAGTTAATTACTTACTCAGGCTAATTTGGATAATTAGCATTCAAAGTAATTCCACACAGTAATTCTTTGCAAGATGTTGCTGAAGTATGAGGTAGTGATGAAGGTGTATACATTTGTATTGTTGCCCAACCGTGTGTGTCATTACTGCGGGTGTTCACAGTAATTAACGTGTTGCAGGTTGTTGTGATGCAGGTTGTTGTGATGCAGGTTGTTGTGATGCAGGTTGTTGTGATGCAGGTTGTTGTGTTGCAGGTTGTTGTGATGCAGGTTGTTGTGATGCAGGTTGTTGTGTTGCAGGTTGTCGTGTTGCAGGTTGTTGTGATGCAGGTTGTTGTGATGCAGGTTGTTGTGTTGCAGGTTGTTGTGATGCAGGTTGTTGTGATGCAGGTTGTTGTGTTGCAGGTTGTTGTGTTGCAGGTTGTCGTGTTGCAGGTTGTTGTGTTGCAGGTTGTTGTGTTGCAGGTTGTTGTGTTGCAGGTTGTTGTGATGCAGGTTGTTGTGATGCAGGTTGTTGTGTTGCAGGTTGTTGTGATGCAGGTTGTTGTGATGCAGGTTGTTGTGTTGCAGGTTGTTGTGTTGCAGGTTGTTGTGATGCAGGTTGTTGTGTTGCAGGTTGTTGTGTTGCAGGTTGTTGTGTTGCAGGTTGTTGTGTTGCAGGTTGTTGTGTTGCAGGTTGTTGTGTTGCAGGTTGTCGTGTTGCAGGTTGTTGTGATGCAGGTTGTTGTGATGCAGGTTGTTGTGATGCAGGTTGTTGTGATGCAGGTTGTTGTGATGCAGGTTGTTGTGATGCAGGTTGTTGTGATGCAGGTTGTTGTGATGCAGGTTGTTGTGTTGCAGGTTGTTGTGATGCAGGTTGTTGTGTTGCAGGTTGTCGTGTTGCAGGTTGTTGTGATGCAGGTTGTTGTGATGCAGGTTGTTGTGATGCAGGTTGTTGTGTTGCAGGTTGTTGTGATGCAGGTTGTTGTGATGCAGGTTGTTGTGTTGCAGGTTGTTGTGTTGCAGGTTGTTGTGTTGCAGGTTGTTGTGATGCAGGTTGTTGTGATGCAGGTTGTTGTGTTGCAGGTTGTTGTGTTGCAGGTTGTTGTGTTGCAGGTTGTCGTGTTGCAGGTTGTTGTGTTGCAGGTTGTTGTGATGCAGGTTGTTGTGTTGCAGGTTGTTGTGATGCAGGTTGTTGTGTTGCAGGTTGTTGTGTTGCAGGTTGTTGTGATGCAGGTTGTTGTGTTGCAGGTTGTTGTGATGCAGGTTGTTGTGATGCAGGTTGTTGTGATGCAGGTTGTTGTGTTGCAGGTTGTTGTGATGCAGGTTGTTGTGATGCAGGTTGTTGTGTTGCAGGTTGTTGTGTTGCAGGTTGTTGTGTTGCAGGTTGTTGTGTTGCAGGTTGTTGTGATGCAGGTTGTTGTGATGCAGGTTGTTGTGTTGCAGGTTGTTGTGTTGCAGGTTGTTGTGTTGCAGGTTGTCGTGTTGCAGGTTGTTGTGTTGCAGGTTGTTGTGATGCAGGTTGTTGTGTTGCAGGTTGTTGTGATGCAGGTTGTTGTGTTGCAGGTTGTTGTGATGCAGGTTGTTGTGTTGCAGGTTGTTGTGATGCAGGTTGTTGTGATGCAGGTTGTTGTGTTGCAGGTTGTTGTGATGCAGGTTGTTGTGTTGCAGGTTGTTGTGATGCAGGTTGTTGTGATGCAGGTTGTTGTGTTGCAGGTTGTTGTGTTGCAGGTTGTTGTGATGCAGGTTGTTGTGTTGCAGGTTGTTGTGTTGCAGGTTGTTGTGTTGCAGGTTGTTGTGATGCAGGTTGTTGTGATGCAGGTTGTTGTGATGCAGGTTGTTGTGATGCAGGTTGTTGTGATGCAGGTTGTTGTGATGCAGGTTGTTGTGTTGCAGGTTGTTGTGATGCAGGTTGTTGTGTTGCAGGTTGTTGTGTTGCAGGTTGTTGTGTTGCAGGTTGTTGTGATGCAGGTTGTTGTGATGCAGGTTGTTGTGATGCAGGTTGTTGTGATGCAGGTTGTTGTGATGCAGGTTGTTGTGATGCAGGTTGTTGTGTTGCAGGTTGTTGTGTTGCAGGTTGTTGTGTTGCAGGTTGTCGTGTTGCAGGTTGTCGTGTTGCAGGTTGTTGTGATGCAGGTTGTTGTGTTGCAGGTTGTTGTGATGCAGGTTGTTGTGTTGCAGGTTGTTGTGATGCAGGTTGTTGTGTTGCAGGTTGTCGTGTTGCAGGTTGTCGTGATGCAGGTTGTTGTGTTGCAGGTTGTCGTGTTGCAGGTTGTTGTGTTGCAGGTTGTTGTGATGCAGGTTGTGATGCAGGTTGTTGTGTTGCAGGTTGTCGTGTTGCAGGTTGTTGTGATGCAGGTTGTTGTGTTGCAGGTTGTTGTGATGCAGGTTGTTGTGTTGCAGGTTGTTGTGTTGCAGGTTGTTGTGTTGCAGGTTGTTGTGATGCAGGTTGTTGTGTTGCAGGTTGTTGTGTTGCAGGTTGTTGTGTTGCAGGTTGTTGTGATGCAGGTTGTTGTGATGCAGGTTGTCGTGTTGCAGGTTGTCGTGATGCAGGTTGTTGTGTTGCAGGTTGTCGTGTTGCAGGTTGTTGTGTTGCAGGTTGTTGTGATGCAGGTTGTGATGCAGGTTGTTGTGTTGCAGGTTGTCGTGTTGCAGGTTGTTGTGTTGCAGGTTGTTGTGATGCAGGTTGTGATGCAGGTTGTTGTGTTGCAGGTTGTTGTGATGCAGGTTGTTGTGATGCAGGTTGTGATGCAGGTTGTTGTGTTGCAGGTTGTTGTGTTGCAGGTTGTCGTGTTGCAGGTTGTTGTGTTGCAGGTTGTTGTGTTGCAGGTTGTTGTGTTGCAGGTTGTTGTGATGCAGGTTGTTGTGATGCAGGTTGTTGTGATGCAGGTTGTTGTGTTGCAGGTTGTTGTGATGCAGGTTGTTGTGTTGCAGGTTGTGATGCAGGTTGTTGCAAGAGTTTGAGGCCGTGACATTTATTTGTTATGTCACTGAGAGTGTGACTAATGTAACCTGAGGTTACTTTACGTTTTCTTTAGTTGTGTTGACGACTTAAGGATTCAGTGAGAGTTAATTATGGGGTTAATTAACTCATAAGGGTTGCACATTACTTAATGAGAGAGCTGTTAAGGTAGACAGTGTTGAGCTTATCGAGATACGTTTCAGGTGCAATTAATTGTCCGTGTGACAACTAATTGCCCACTTTAGCTAATTGTGTAATTAGCATTTTCATCATGAGTTCACATAGTGGTGAGGGACTGTCAAAGGTTGACAGTATTTGTGCTAACGTAATTTGCTCGTGACTAATTACCTGTCTGTGGGACGGTTAATTAGTGGTTCACGTTAATTAGTGGAGTAATTAACGTCAAAGGGTTTGAATGACTGTCGTAGGGCGAAGTCATTGGGCTAGCATAACTTGTTGCATTAATTATATTTGTCTGTGGAACAGATGATTAAGCACTAATGTTAATTAGGGTAATTAACACCTTGTCCGTGAATTCAGTGTTTGATGAGATTTGCTTAGGCAATGTGGAGTGAGACGTATTTGTGTATAATTAATTATCGGTCCCGGTGACAGTTAATTAATTGCTGAGTTAATTAGTGTTGAAATTAACGCTCTTTAAAGTAAACTTGACATAGACTGTTGAGAAGCTACCAAGAGGGTGGTAAGCTTAGTTAACGTAACACGATTGGGATTTAATTAGTTGTCCGTTTGACAGTAATTAGGAATTACTGACTGAATGATTGAGGGATCAAGCGGGATGTAATGACGAGATGACGAGTTATTGTTTGGCAGTTTGATTTGTTTGTAGGAGACAAGTGTTTGTGATTAACGTAGAGTACTTTGTTGTTTGTTGTATGAGGGAGACAAGTGTTTGTGATTAACGTAGAGTACTTTGTTGCTGACTGCTGTTGACAGTCAATTAACGTAATTGTATTGGGCGCAAATCCTTAACTGTAGCCTCTGTTTAACTCAACAGTAAAATGTGTACTTGGTTGTAACAACGATTCTTCGCGGCGGGGATCGTATTCCAGGGACCTGCCCGAAACGCTACGCGTACTAGTGGCTGTACAAGAATGTAACAACTCTTCTATATATCTATAAAAGAAGATAATCATAGAATCAATTTAGTGATTGATTAAGGCAATTTGTTTCATTATCGTCTCTGGAGACGAGAGTTAAAGTAACTTGGGGACTACCGGAGAAGTGTCTCAGGGTTCCACCTTGCCTAGCTTTGTTTAAGGAGTTGCAAAAGAGTGTTGACGTGACTGAAGAGGAGGAAAGGAGACTTGTCCTATAACCTTGACGTTAACTGACTACTTACTGTATTGTAGACTGTTGTAAGGTTTTTATTGCCATCTTTTGTCGTCAGTGGGCACACCATTATTCCGTTAGTTCATTTAGTCAGCCCGAAGTGACAATAAGATGCAGACTGTTATTTCTCGATGGTCTATTTAATAGCTGTCTTACACTGTGCCACTGGATGGACATTAACGTAACGTAACGCTCACTGTTGTGTAAACTTAGTCTTGTGAATTATTTGTTTGCAATATTGCGTCGTCAGTGGGCACACCTGTGTTCAGGTTAGTTCAGTATTCAGCCACGCGGCAATTGACACGAGTCGTTGCTACATGGTTGTTAAGTAGCTGTTGTTAAAGTACCACTGGATGAACATTAACGTAAAGTAATCGTTGTAGTAGTTTAGTCTCTTTGTTAATAAACTTGTTACTGTTATAGAAAACGGTCTTTGATGTCAACCCTTCAACTATTCTTGTTCCACCGATGTTCTGCATTTTACGACTGTTCTAGTAATGTGATCTTTTTAAGGAAGGCTGTGTCACGAATCTTATTACGATTCTGCCAATTCTCCCGAACCTCGTATTATGTTATTGTTTTCTCTACGTAAATATTGCTGTCAGTTGTATAAGATTTGTGTATATAGATATATATACATTATATATATATATATATATATATATATATATATATATATATATATATATACATATATATATATATATATATATATATATATACATATATATATATATATATATATATATATATATATATATATATATATATATATATATATATATATATATATAACTTTTCTGGTTTAGGGCTTCTATCCCTCTAACTATTTTCTTAGCATCAGGGCTTAATTGAAATAGGAGTTCTCCAAAACTCATTTTCGTACTTTTAAGGTGAAGAAAAGAAGTGATTTACTATAGAGTGTATTACACTTATTTGTATAATTTGCACGACGTTTCGAACCTCCATGGTTCATTCTCAAGTGAACAGATCTTATAATACTAGTTGATTTTATACCCGCATTAGGTCAGGTGATAATACAATGAAGGTGAAAACATGGGGGGATACATAAGGGATAAACATAGGGGCTGCAGAAGGCTTATTGGCCCATACGAGGCATCTCCTATCTAAACACAAAGATTAATCCAGTGTAATTGGCCTGTTATGTTGGACATTGTCTTCTGTGTTGGCATCGATTTGTTCTTGTCTTGTCCTTACTCTCATGGTGGGTAGAGTAAATAGTTCCGTGATTTGGGTGTTCATGGTAGGTCGCTCTATTCTTATGTGAATTGCCTCAAGAATTTGTAATCTTCTTGAATCTTGGGTTTTGTCTATTATGCAAGTATTCTTGTTCAACATTTCTCTTGTTAGAGTAAGTCTTCTCGAAGCATGTACAAAGGAAGCCCCTTTCATCAGTCCACAAGGAGACATATATTTACAGATAGACGGAGTAGCAATGGGCTCCCCCTTAGGAGTTTTATTTGCTAATTTTTATATGGGAACCATCGAAGATAGGGTCTTCAGTAGCAGACAAAAACCAACTGTATACTGCCGTTATGTAGATGACATATTCGTAATAGTAAAAGACTCAGATGAACTAATTGACCTAAAAAGACACCTAGAGAGAGAGTCAGTACTCCGATTTACACATGAAAATAGTGAAAATAACAGTCTGCCATTCTTGGATGTACTAATAACAAAAACAGGAACCTCTTTAAGCACCAACGTATATACCAAGCCCACCAACATAGGATTATGCCTGAACGGTAGAAGTGAGTGCCCCCAAAGATACAAAGCCAGTGTTCTCAATGCTTATATTCGTCGAGCGCTTACCCACTGCTCTGAATGGAGCAACGTGAGTAGAGAGTTTGAAAGAGTAACTCAGGTATTGGTGAACAACGGATATAGCAACGCGGAAATAAACGCTGCTATAAGAAGACACTTGGACCGTTGGTATAATTCAGAACCTAGAATAGAAACCACAACACCCCCAATAAAATTATATTACAAATCAACCATGCACAGTGATCATATAAAAGAGGAAAGAATAATGAAAGAAATAATCCGTAAAGGAGTAAAAAGCACTACTCCTAACCAAAACATAAACCTGATAATATTCTACAAAACCAAGAAGACTTCCGAACTCCTTATCAAAAACAGCCCGAAGCCGACGGAGAACCCTCTACAGCAGTCAAGCGTTGTATACATGTACACTTGCCCCCACGAAGGATGTAACCTTCAATGTAAGTACATAGGTATGACGTCGACCAAGCTGACGAGGCGTTTGACATGCCATCTTCAATCTGGTGCCCCTAGGAATCACATGAGACAAGCCCATGACATTACTCTAACAAGAGAAATGTTGAACAAGAATACTTGCATAATAGACAAAACCCAAGATTCAAGAAGATTACAAATTCTTGAGGCAATTCACATAAGAATAGAGCGACCTACCATGAACACCCAAATCACGAACTATTTACTCTACCCACGATGAGAGTAAGGACAAGACAAGAACATATCGATGCCAACACAGAAGACAATGTCCAACATAACAGGCCAATTACACTGGATTAATCTTTGTGTTTAGATAGGAGATGCCTCGTATGGGCCAATAAGCCTTCTGCAGCCCCTATGTTTATCCCTTATGTATCCCCCCATGTTTTCACCTTCATTGTATTATCACCTGACCTAATGAGGGTATAAAATCAACTAGTATTATAAGATCTGTTCACTTGAGAATGAACCATGGAGGTTCGAAACGTCGTGCAAATTATACAAATAAGTGTAATACACTCTATAGTAAATCACTTCTTTTCTTCACCTTAAAAGTACGAAAATGAGTTTTGGAGAACTCCTATTTCAATTAAGCCCTGATGCTAAGAAAATAGTTAGAGGGATAGAAGCCCTAAACCAGAAAATAATAAATACAGAATATGCGGTCATATTCAATGAAACATGTTTGAAAGAAAACCTGCTGCCAGTATACACCAATATATATATAACATAGATAGCTGGGTAGTGTGGGTAAGGTTTGTTTTGGTGGTGGATGTCACGTGAAATTAGCCGTGTGGGCGGTTGACAATATTTGGGAATGGCCAGGGCGATTGTTGGCAAATCAATTGCCTATAGTTTTATATTTATTTATTCCCATATGTGGTAGCTGTAATATTTCAAGGAATGTGAGACTGGTAATTACAACTCTTAGTTAATAATGTTGGAGTTTAGGGCTGACCTTTGTAAATAGAATGTTCACAATGTTCATGCGAACGTTAATTGGTGTTTGGGTAGACGGTTAGTCGACGTTGGGCCTGCGGACCACGTCCTGGGCAGTAGAGTGGCGGCTGCGGTCGAGTGCAGTTGTGTTTAAGCTAAGTTCTTGGTTTTTGTTATTTTAAGCCCATATAAATATTAATTTATCTGGATAGACGATTTTAGTGTATTTATGGCTTACTCCATATTCTGGTGATAGTGCTCAGGTCTCAAATAATTACTTGCATACTATAGTATTACATGCTGATAAATATTTCTGGCTACTATTTATTTAATGGTTGTTAAGTTGTCACCCTTAGCAAAATATATTGTTCTCCCGTTTTATTACAGTGATTAATTATACCCCTAGACACCTATTGGCATGGCAGATTTTTATTTGTTCTTTACACTGTGGGGAGAAGAACATTATTTAGTCTCAAGGGTCGTGACAGGCTGCTCCTGGGAATTCGCAGCCCAATTCATAGCACCACACATCAGATTAAAAATTTGGTGTGAGAATCTAAGTTCTACGCGAACTGTTACACCTGCACTAAGCGGAGGTCGACGACCTAGTGGATAGGGATTTCATCCTCAGTGAATCCCGGCGGTTGTTACCCCCTTCCTATGGCCTTTAGCCTAAAGTATAAGCTGCATGTAAGCAGTCCTCTCTGCTTGAGGTCCACCTCCTAAGGGAGGTAAGCATAGGAAAAATCTCACAGAATCCTTACAGCTTATGCAGAAGACTCTGACACTAATAACCCTTTCACAGGATGAGCTGAATCAGGGTAAGAAAAAATTCAAAGATAGCATTCCCATGAGGACGACAAAATAACCTATACAATGATTAGAAGCCTCGGCCCAGAGGGAGACGCTGCATACCTAAGGTTAATTAATTTAGCCTGGACTTCTCAAACTAGACCTACAACTTGGAATAGAGCAGACATAGTGCCGATCTCAAAACCCAAAGATTCAGCTAATCTCAGGCCCATCTCTCTCCAAAGCTGTAGCAGCCAAGACGGCTGACAGAATGGCACTCAACAGACTGGAGTGGAAAATGCCTAAACTGCATCATGATATGTATGCCTATAGAAGAGGGGTTGGCACAGTGGAATGTATTACAACTCTGTTAGCCCACTTGAATGACAGACCAGGAATGCTGATATTCCTGGACCTCGAAAAAGCCTTTGAACTGGCTAGCGCCCCAGCTATTCTCTGCTGCCTCATTGACAAAGAGGTCAGAGGCAACCTGCTCTCCTGGACCAAAAACTGTCTCATAAACAGAGAAGCAAGAGTAAAACTTCATGGCACAGTCTCTGAGTACAAAAGACATGAAAATGGCACACCGCAAGGAGGTATTCTCAGCCCTCTTCTCTTCAACTGTTTAATGGAAAGAATAATGAGGTTGAAACTTCCACATCACTGCAGGCTGCTAAACTACGCGGACGACTTTGTCATCATCATAAAAGGAAGGGATGCGGCGCGCCTTGCACCCAAATGCTTAGACTGCATCAGTAAAGAGGCAAAACAGATTGGCATCAAACTCAACCTCATAAGTACAAAAGCCATGCACATAAAAATAGCGAAGCTCAACATCCAACTCACAGTACAGGGTCAACCAATTGCATGGGTGGACACTTATCAGTATATTGGAATACTCCTGGACACATGAATTTTAATGCTGAGGTCACTTAAGAGAACTGCGCCCCGGACGGCAATCCTCAGGTCGTTAACCTCTTTCTCTGGAGGAGCCAATCTGCAAGTCCTTCGCACATACTATGTACAGGCAGTCAAGTCAGTGATTGACTATGCCGCACCTGCACTCACAAGTCTATCACACCAACAGTGAAAAAAGCTTGAAGTTGCCCAAAACAATGCTATGAGAGCTGCCCTGGGAGCCCCTGTGTGGACCAGGCTTGAAACTCTAAGACTGGAGACGGGTTTGCCCTCTTTACAAGAAAGAATATCTCTAAGAACAGCTGCGATTATCAGTAAGATAATTGTTTCTCCTGATCAAGTCCCAGTACGGCAGGCCTTGGTGGTTGGACTTGGCCAAAATAACGGAACTCTTGGGCTGCCAAAGCGAGAAAAGTCATAAACAGACAACAGTTACAATTAAAAAGCATGATTCTTCATAGAAGAGGTGACCAACCACACCCAAACTACACTTGCTTCCCCACCTGTGGGAGGAGACTAGCTTCAAAATAATAATAGAGGGTCTTCCAATGAAGAAGGCTGCCTATGATAAAACAATCCTATGGCGCATCATAGAAAAGCAAATGAGCAGCATTGCAGTAGCAGGAGCCACCCACATCTTCACAGACGGATCAGGTGGACACAGAATATGAGAATGCTGGCGCTGCTCTTTGCACGGCCAGCGTACAGGCAGTATTGGAGACTGGGAGGACCAGTATCATCAACCCAAACTGAGTTGTTTGCCATACAACAGACATTCACATATGTGATGGCACAAAACACTCAGAATGCAACCATACACACAGACTCAAAAGCTGCATTTCAAATATTAGGACAAAAACAGTGGAAAGACAACGTGGAAATAATTACCACCATTTTATATCTTGGAGCAGTAGCTAAAGACAACAGAATCAGCATAACCCTAAATAGGATCCCATCCAATGTTGGAATCCCATTAAGTGAGAAAGCCAATGAAATTGATAAATTGGCAACTCGTCATCCAGTGATATATAAAAGTCTAACACAGCCTAGAGTACATAAAGAACACCATCACCAAAAATATCTTACACCTCAACAAAGCCCATCTACACCAGAGAGTAGCAGAAGGTCCGCCCTCTGCAACATGGTATCTTCAGGCCACCAAGTTAGAAAGGTTAAATATCCCAAAAGGAATCCACAGGGAAATAGCAGTTAGGTTATATAGAAAACGTCTTTGTTACAGATGCAACTGGGAGATTGGTGCACCCAGACAGAGAGTAGTGCATCTTCTGCCAAACTGTCACAGAGAAGTCACTACTTCACTATCTCCTGGAATGTGAAGCAACCAACGACCTTAGAAGAGCTTTAAGAGTCCCTGAATCTTGCAGTGGTCACCCTGAAGCCATCAACACTGTCACTCCTCTGGTCATAAAAGGTGTCCAGCAGCTGGAGACCCTCATAAAGACTGTCAAGCAGTATCCTCCCCCGCGATAGCAGCCTGGCGATTTAAATTCGACCTCAGCACACAGTATACATTCACTAAAAAATAACAAATAAAATCTACCACTTACGGGCTATTCATGCCCGTGTCACCTCCTGGTTGGCTTAATCTTAATCAATCAAAATCAATCAATCAGCTGCTCTCCCCAGAGTACCAAGGGTTGGATATTATCTCTTTACTAACCCACTACCGACGGAAGGATATATTCTCAACAGATATAAAATCATATTACATAATATTTCATACATTCAAAAATGATAACTATCAACACTAAATAATTTTCTATATAAATAAAAATGTGAATGTTTGTTTGTTCAAAATCGCTTGTTATGGAAAAGTGAATGAATAGAGCAGTGGCTGTTATGGCTGGTGGAATGCCATTAATATTAAATAAAAAAAATCAGAGTAAATAAAATTGGCTTTGCTGCTAAATCTCTTTACGGGATGACAATTGCGAGTAAAGTATAAAGAACGAAAAAACTTAAATCTTTAATATAACAAAAATTAATTTTAACATTTAATAAAACAATTCCCCTATGCGACATGGCAATACACAACATAAAATGCAAAAAGAAACTAACAAGTGACATTTAAGTTGATATAAAAATTATAGGTGCAAATACAATACTATATACATAAGCTGCGTGAGTCCACCGACACCCAGGGGAGCGAGAGTACATGTGCAGCTCGAAGCACTGAAAGAGTATTCTGACGTCTGGCTGTTGTTTTAGCTTCAGCTTGTAGCGAGTAGATTATCCCAATAATATACTCGCTCCAAATGCTTTGTTAATATTCCTGTCAACCTTTGGAGATGAATGAGGTGAGGCGTTGCCCGGACAACACGGTGAGGTGTTGCCCGAGCATATAAGCAGCAGGTTAGCAAACATTAACCAGAGTCTACTTTCAAGTGTGGTCTAGAGCAGACACTTGCGAGATACTGTACCGACGCTCAGTGCGCTCAACTCACACCAACGTATCACCTGTGTACTTCTGTATATTCGACCAAATATATATATAGTATCTTAGTGTCTGTGTTTATTTGTCACCATACTTCACGTAACAATAGAACCGTTACAAGCTACTCAGCTAAGGTGGTGGGTTGAACGCTTGGGGCTCTGGTCGAGGAGGTAGAAGGGTTGTTTCTCTTGGCGTCAACCTGGGCCTTGATGCTTTCCTGTCTGCGGGGGGCAGCGGTAGGAAATTGCGGGGTGATTGCCATCACAGAGCAAGCAGCGATGGGAGAGGGAGAGCTCGTAGCACTTAAAGCACTGCTGGATCTCATGGTATCGTTCCTTTTTTATTTGGTGGGGTGGTATTTTTAGGCCTAAGCAGTAGAATCCTTGTGTGGCAGCCTGGGTGGCCGCAGCTATGGTGGTGAACGTAATCTTCATTGATGGTTTGTCGGTGTTGCAGAACTCCAGGTTGAATACCGACAGGTTTGGATTTTCGTCCTCGATATTGTCTTTGATATGATGTTGAGGTCGCTCAGCCATCCACCGGCTGGTCCTGCTGATAAAAACAGTTCTTCCGGCCAGGAACTGACGTGGGAAGTGAGGATGTAGGTAGTGCTCTTTGAGAAGAATGGCATCGTTTGTGAGGTGTTTTTCTAGCTCTTCTTCACATGAAAAGAAGAGCACGATATCTTCACCTTCCTGACTAATGTCAGCGGGTTCGAAGCCAGTAACGTCCTTCAGGACCTTTAAAGTATTGCTTCTCCCGATAGCATGACCTTTAAGTGGAGTCGCTGTGACGTTAAGACGTTTGGGTCGCATTGTGACCACACAGCGCCTTGTGATGTGTTGGCGGGAGATGTTTCCCCCGTCTGGGAGATGTTTCCCCCGTCTGGGAGATGTTTCCCCCGTCTGGGAGATGTTTCCCCCGTGTGGGAGACGTCTGGCCGGTGGTGAGCTCCTTTTATACACGGCCAGGTCCAGGTGTAGGTGGCGCTGGTGTGCAGGTAATTGTCAGCCGGCACTCTCAAACGAGCAGTTTGACTGGCGAGTGTAGTTGGGCCTCCAGACGTCCAGGTGTGTCAGGGTCATGGCTACTGGAGAGTAGAGAGGAGTGGTATCTGTCTAGGCGCGGAGAGCTGAGCACGTATTGTTATTGTTCTTGATGTTAATTTCTTAAACTTGAGTATGCAGATTCGTTGTTGAATAGGCGATAAAGGAATAGGTACGATATCCTTACCTAAGCAGGAGATTTCTGTAACAGCTCTCCCCCGAAGCCTGTTCCTATCGCCCATGATACTGCTGTGGAGTGGAGAGTTGAGTTGGGAAGTTCCACCTCGTGGACTCGGGAGAGCACGTCGCCGACGACGTTTTCCGACCCTTTGATGAAGATGTTGAAATCGTACTTCTGCAGGTACAAGGCCAGACGTAGCAAGTGCTGGTGCTGGTTGGAGAACTGGGTCAGCTGCAGGAACTGAAGAGGATGATGATTGTAGAATATGTTGATATAGCACTGCAGGGCTCAGTGAAGTACAAATCAGTTGGAGAACTGAGCCTGCTGAATGGATCAAAGGGAATGGTGATCCAAGGAGATGCTGAAAAGATGGTTCGTCAGGTGTAGAGCCGAGCATAGCAAGTGCTTGTTGGAGAACTGGGTCTGCTGTAGGAACCGAAGGAGATTGTGATATAAGATGTTGACATGGTGCTGCAGGACCCAGCGGAATACTTGACTGTTGGAGAACTGGGTCCACTGCATGGGCCGAAGAATGTTGAAGGCCGAGGAGATTAGATAGTAACCTAGTAGATTTGATGGTTCGTTGTGTCGCACGCTGGGCAGGATGTTGAGTGGCTCCATTATGACGGCAATAGCTGGAGTGCACGATCCCATCTCGCTGTGGTGTCATGGTGTTCCTATCACCAGTGTTGCTGTTGTCGACATGGAAGACGAAATGTTCCCTAACACCCTGCGAGGCGAGAATGGAATTAGTACAAGAAAAGGTTTTATGCCTTTCAAATAAAATGGAATGTAAGTTTGTCTTACAATATTTTAGCTGAAGGCTGTTAAAGTTGTCGAGAGGAGCACGTTTATTTGGATTTGGTTAGTAGGTAGGAGGATCTTCCCTGGTGTTGGACAAGATGGAGGATTTAGAACCGTTGCAATCAGGAGAAGTACAATAAGAAAGGCTTGACAGTACCTGGGAGATGTTTGTCTTACACAGGTTGTTGGAAAGAATGGTGTCATCCCTGCTCCGACTCTCCTGGGGATGTCTGCACTGCGGGCACCGTTTCACGAGGTGCTTCACAACGTTAGCAGCCGTACTGTTCTGGACGGAAACTGCTGTATGAAACCTGGTGGTAGAACACAGGATATTACTTATATGCACGTTACCTGAGCTTGTCTTTGTCAGAGGCCAGAGATTGTTATTGATGGGATGGCTGAACAACTCTGAAGACACTGGTACCTGAATCAGTGGTGCCTAGGATAGTGAAACGTTCGGTTTACCTGTCCTTTGACACGTGTGGCAAGTAGTTATGAAGGTCTTGATATCACGAACTATACCTGGCCAGTAGTAGTCCCGTTTCAAGGCGTTGTAGGTCTTGTTAAAGCCGTAGTGAGAGAGAGAGCCATGGACCAGATGCATGATATCAGGCAGTAGGCTGGTAGGCACTACCAGTTGATTGAAGTTAGTCCAGTCTTCGTCCTCCTTCCATTTACTGGGTCTATAGCGGCGGTAGAGTACTTTGTTATCTACGAAAACCCCAGGGATAGTCAGATTGTGTCTCAGATTGAAAAAATAAAGATGTTAAGGAATGATCTTCTCTCTGCAACTTACGGAACTCCAACAGGTTGAAATTCGCTGGGAGGCCCTGAGAATCTTGCGGGATAGCTGGAGCAGATAGTTGCGGTTGAGTAGCTTAGGCGTGTGTCGTCACCATGACAGACAGGGAGATGTCCTCAGAATCGTCGGTCAGTGGGACCTCATACGCAACTTATCCATAACAGGAACATCCACGGATGAGTCATATACCCGGGGTTTGTCTTTGATGACGAGGTTCGTAGGTAGTTGATCTTCTGCCAAGTCATTGCCCAGGAGAAGTTGAACTCCTGGCATGGGGAAAGGCTTTTCCCGGATGGCGACTTGGACTTCTCCACGAACGAACGAACAATCCAGATGGACTCTTGTGAGTGGGTAAGGAGTGGTTGCAGTGAGGTCAGTGATGAGGACGGTTTCTCCAGTGTAGGTGACGTTGGGTACAGCTGCTTTGAGGAGTATTGATTGTAGCGCAGCTGTGTCCCTCAAGATGTTCACTTGGATCCTTCCCTCCGAATCTCCACCGCTAGCAGAAACAGTTCCTGGGTATAGATGTCTGTTGAAGAGCGAAAGATCAGAGGATGGAACAAAAATATTCATCACAGGCTTAGGAATTTTAGGAGGAGGTGATTTGGACTTGGTGGGCTCACTGCTGGCCTTACAGTGAGGACTGGTACACTTTTCTATGGTATGCCCATAATCTTTACAACAGCGGCAGTAAAGTGAGTAGTTCACATTACTAGTACTCACTTTATCAGGACCGGACCAAGAGGATTTACCAGGAGGTGTGTCAGATGACACTCTGTGAATGAGACTGTAGGAGTCAGCCAATTGCGCACATCTTGTAAAGTTGGTTTCTTCCTTGTCTGCAAGGTAGAGACGTATAGGAATAGTAACTCGACGAAGGAATTCTTCCACCAAGATGAGGTTGATGAGATCTGTAAAGGTGGTGACTTGGGCTGCTTCCAGCCACTTCATGAAATATCTTTTCATATTGTTGTCGAACTCTAGGTAAGTATTAGCACTGGTTTTAATGTAGTCCCTAAACTTACGTCTATAGTTCTCAATGGATAGGAAGTAGGCATCAAGCACTGCCTATTTCAGCACCTTGTAGTCGTTTTTTGAAGCCAGAGTACTAGGGTCTGCAGCTCTACCTGTCAAATGAGACCTGAGAAGTACAGACCACTGATCTTGAGGCCAGCTGAGTTGGTTAGTTTGTAGCGAGTTAATCTTATACTCGCTCCATTATCTCATTATCTTAATAGGATAACTAATTACAGAAGCTACAATCCTTTCCCCAATTACAGGTAATACTCTTCTCACCTTGTTGGAGGAAGCTGAGGTGTAATCACCATATATGCAACGATTTGATGAATAGAAGTCGGTTCAATTTCCACAGTCAACAATGTAGCACTCGGCGTGTACAGTCCTAATCGACCCAAGACACTACAGCTTCGACACAGAGCAGACAGCAGACTACGACCGCATTGAGCCGCCACGCTCTCGCTCCCCGAGTTCAGACACTCACAATTCTCAATCGAGCCGCCACGCTCTCCCACATAGAGTTCCACGACTCCGGCCTCACTCAGCTCTCTGCTCTGCTCCAGGCTTCGTCTCAACGTCTGCGACACTGCTGTATCCAGGACTACTAAATAAATATGAAACTCACTAAACACTATATCTAATCAACCCAACAACGTAACATAATCGTACGTTACAAGTTAGACCCTCAAATGAAGTAAAAAATACATCTACCTCTGACTCGACAAAAGGCGGCATTAACTTAATTGCACGAGAAAGAGTGAAACGTACCGGGAGTTTAGCTTCTGCTTCCTGGCGCTGAGTGACGTATGGGGTCTCAAGGTCAAGCTCTTCACGTCGGCGCTCTAGGGCGGTGGCGGCTTGCTCTTTCTCTTGGTCACATTCCAATGCAGTTTGTTTTTCAGCAGTTTGGTGTTGAAGTTTAGCTTGTTTCCTCTCATGTTCACGTTGGATTGCAAGTTCTCGTTCTTTTACATGAAGAGCTTCATGTTCACGTTCACGTTGAAGTACAGCTTGTTCCTTCTGGAGGGCAGCTTGCTCCCTCTCTCACGTTCACGTTGAAGTACAGCTTGTTCCTTCTGGAGGGCAGCTTGCTCCCTCTCACGTTCACGTTGAAGTACAGCTTGTTCCTTCTGGAGGGCAGCTTGCTCCCTCTCTCACGTTCACGTTGAAGTACAGCTTGTTCCTTCTGGAGGGCAGCTTGCTCCCTCTCACGTTCACGTTGAAGTACAGCTTGTTCCTTCTGGAGGGCAGCTTGCTCCCTCTCACGTTCACGTTGAAGTTCAGCTTGTTCCTTCTGGAGGGCAGCTTGCTCCCTCTCACGTTCACGTTGAAGTTCAGCTTGTTCCTTCTGGAGGGCAGCTTGCTCCCTCTCACGTTCACGTTGAAGTTCAGTTTGTTCCTTCTGGAGGGCAGCTTGCTCCCTCTTACGTTCACATTGAAGTTCAGCTTGTTCCTTCTGGAGGGCAGCTTGCTCCCTCTCACGTTCACGTTGAAGTACAGCTTGTTCCTTCTGGAGGGCAGCTTGCTCCCTCTCACGTTCACGTTGAAGTTCAGCTTGTTCCTTCTGGAGGGCAGCTTGCTCCCTCTCACGTTCACGTTGAAGTACAGCTTGTTCCTTCTGGAGGGCAGCTTGTTTTTCAGCGACGTGAAGTTGAAGTTCAGCTTCCCGTTCTCTCATCTGAAGAGCTTTCTTTTCACGTTCACGTTGGAGTTCAATTTCCCGTTCTTTCCTCTGAAGAACTTTCTTCTCACGTTCACGTTCTATGTTGGCGAGCTCTATCTTCATCTTCATGGCTGCCAGGGCGCTCTTATCTGCAATTAGATGTTCTTCATGAGCTGCTGATGTGATTCGATCATTATCTACTAAAAAGTCGAGAATGAGATTATGGAGGCTCCATAATATGGTGTTAGTGGGTCCATGAGGAGAAGTAATATGGTACTCATTTACTAGAGTAAGGAGCCTTGATGGCACGGAGTAGTGTGCCCACCTCATCTTCCGGGTTATGACGGAACGCGGCAAGGCGGAACATGGTGAATGAACAAATCCACAAGGGTCGTGACGAGGATTCGAACCTACTTCCGAGAGCATCCCAGACGCTCCCTTAATCGACTGAGCTACGACATGGTAAAAGAAAATGTGGATTTGTTCATTTGATGCATCACGCTATTGTGATTTCTGTGCGTAATGGTGAATGAATTTAGCAACAAGTAATATGCAGAAAATTCCCTTAAAAAAGTCAACCAATAAATGATGTGTCAGATAGACAGGGATGACGTGACAATTTTTAACTATCCTGTGTAATCTTAATGATTATAATTCAAGGGCCTCGTAGCCTGGTGGATAGCGCGCAGGACTCGTAATTCTGTGGCGCGGGTTCGATTCCCGCACGAGGCAGAAACAATGGGCACAGTTTCTTTCACCCTGAATGCCCCTGTTACCTAGCAGTAAATAGGTACCTGGGTGTTTGTCAGCTGTCACGGGCTGCTTCCTGGGGGTGGAGGCCTGGTCGAGGACTGGGCCGCGGGGACACTAAAGCCCCGAAATCATCTCAAGATAACCTCAAGAAGGTTATAATAATTAACTTGAGTAATTAAATTGGTTACTTAGATCAAAAGGTGAAAAGAAGTGTTTCGAAGACGTAGGGATTGTTATACCTGGTACTCTATATATGACGAGAATAAGGGCAAGAGGGATCCTACTTGAATGGTGAAACAAAATTGTCAGAAAGTTCTTCACCGATTGCTTTTAAATTTTGACACAATGTTGCATTCGAAAACGTGCGTGTTTTTATATATCTACTATATACATGCCACACCTATGACAGTTAAAAACATGTTAAAAATAAAAAGCAGCATCTGTTGGACGTAAGAGCAACACACTATGTAATCTCCGAAAGTGCTTCACCAATTGCTTTGAAATTTTGACACAACATTCCATTCGAATATGTGCATTTTCCTATACCTACTATATAAATGCCATACCTGTGACAGGTAAAAACATGTTTTTTTTTGTTTTTTTTAACAGCGCCATCTGTTGCATGTAAAGGCAACACATGCTATACTAAATAAGTTACAATTTCATTTCAGTGTTTCCGATTGCATTATTAAATTAAAGTGAATTTTCATAGATTTCGATTTATTTTCATTTTGATTTAAATATTTTGTGTGATATTGTCTTGGAATCGGGCTGTATTGTTGACCATGCCGTTCATTTCGTTATGTCACGCCTGTGACAGGTAAAAATATGTTTTTGTTTTTTTTTAACTCTGCTTGTCATATGAGTTTTCATGTGAGAGAACTCTCCGAAACCTCTTTACTGATTGCTTTGAAATTCTGACATTTGAATACGTGCATGTTTTTATATTTATACTATATACATGGCTCACCTGTGGCAGGTAAAAACTTACTTTTTTTAAACAGTGCCATCTGTTGGACATAACAGCAATACGTGCTGTAAACTCCGAAAGTTCTTCACCAATTGTTTAAAGATTTTGACACAACGTTCCATTCGAATACAAGCATGTTTTTATATATTTACTATATAAATGCCACACCTGTGACAAGTAAAAACGTTTTTTTTTTTAAATTGTGTTTTTCACGTGAGTTCTAATGTGAGGGAAATCTCCGAAACCTCTTTACCAATTGCTTTGAAATTTTGACACAATGTTTCATTTGAATACGCGCGTGTTTTTATATTTCTACTATATAGATGCCGAACCTGTGAGAGGTAAAAACATGCATTTTTTGAAAAACACAGACACCTGTTGCATGTAAAAGCAACACACGCTGTACTAAATATGTTACGATTCCTTTTCAATGTTTTCAATTGCATTGATAAAGTGAATTTTCATAGTTTTCTATTTATTTTAATTTTGATTTAATTATTTTGTGTGACATTGCATTGGAATAGAGCTGTGTTCTTTACCATACCGTTCATTTCGTGAGTATAGTTTTTTTTATTAGTTTTCATTTCGTGTTTTTAACTGTTCTTATTTTTCAGTGATGGAAACATCAAATTATTTGCATCGCATTGCACGAGGGAGTGGGGAATGGTGGGGAGGACGAGGGGATGGGGAATGGGGTAATGGTGGAGAGGATGAGTGGCAGAGGCAGTGGGGGATGGTGGGGCAAAAGAAGGGCTGGGGGAGTGGAGAATGGCGGGGAAGAGAAGGCGACAGGGGAGGCGGGCAATCAGTGAAGAACTTTCGGAGTTTACAGTGTGCGTTGCTCTTACGTCCAACAGATCTTGAGGTTATCTTGAGTTGATTTTGGGGCTTTAGTGTCCCCGCGGCCCGGTCCTTGACCAGGCCTCCACCCCCAGGAAGCAGCCCGTGACAGCTGACTAACACCCAGGTACCTATTTACTGCTAGGTAACAGGGGCATTCAGGGTGAAAGAAACTTTGCCCATTTGTTTCTGCCTCGTGCGGGAATCGAACCCGCGCCACAGAATTACGAGTCCGCGCTATCCACCAGGCTACGAGGCCCCGAAAGATGGCGCTGGTTTTTTTTTTTAAATAAGTTTTTACCTGTCACAGGAGTAGCATATATATAGGAGATATATAAAAACAGGCTCATATTCGAATGCAATGTTGTGTTAAAATTTCAAAACAATTGGTAAAGACATTTCAGAGAGTTCCCTCACATGAAAACTCATATGAAAAGCACAGTTTTTCAAAAAAGCATATTTTTACCTGTCATAGACATGACATAACGAAATGAACAGTATGGTAAACAAAACAGCCCAATTCCAATGCAATGTCACACAAAATAATGAAATAAAAATTAAAATAAATCGAAATCTATGAAAATTCACTTTAACAATGCAATCGGAAATACTAAAATTGAATTGTAACATATTTAGTACAGCATGTGTTGCCTTTACGTCCAACAGATGGCGCTGTTTAAAAAAAAAAATGTTGTTAACTGTCACAGGTGTGGCATGTATATAGTAGGTATATAAAAACACGGGCGTATTCGAATGCAACATTGTGTCAAAAATTCAAAGCAATCGGTAAAGAGGTTTCGGAGATTTCTCTCACATGAAAACTCATATAAAAACACAGTTTTTCAGAAAAGCATGTTTTTCCCGTCACAGACGTGACATCTATATAGTATGTATATGAAAACACGCTCGTATGCGAATGGAACGTTGTGTCAAAATTTCAAAGCAATCGGTGAAGAACTTTTGGAGATAAGCGATTTTGAACAAACGAACATTTACATTTTTATTTATATAGATATACATTTCTCTCATATACATCCCACAAACTGAGATGGGAGAACGAGACATGTTATCTGTGAGAACCAGGTAATTTACCTGGGTCGTAATAACTACCTCCCCTACCACCCATGGGACTTCCTCAAGGGCGACCACTAGGTCGGTCTCAACTCAGATTCTGGCTCCACCAAAGGCCCCCTGCAGGCTGCACAAACAGCAGCATCCTCCACTCCAACCCCCAAAGATGCCACCATCAATCACCATCTCAGCACAGGTGCTGGCAGACATGCTGTCTCCGACCACCGACGTGACTGAACCAGCGTCTACCACCACTAATCGACTCCGGAGCCAATGTAGTGGGGAGTGAAGTGGAGACTGAAACGGGAGGGGGGAGAAAGTAAGGAAGAGGATAGTGTATCACAGATGGAAGAGTCTCAGGAAAAGGATCTATCCACTAATGATGGCAGTGTTCAACCTCGTGTAGTGCAAAATATTGATGCTCAGCTCAAGAATTTTTTTACAAAAATAGAATTGGAAAACATTGTTAAGAATAGAGTTACCTGTGATCATCTTATCTTGAGATGATTTCGGGGCTTAGCGTCCCCGCGGCCCGGTCCTCGACCAGGGCCTCCTTTTTGTTACACACCCCCAGGAAGCAGCCCGTAGCAGCTGAGTAACTTCCAGGTACCTATTTACTGCTAGGTGAACAAGGCATCAGCGTGAAAGAAACATTTTGCCCATTTGTCTCTGCCTTCACCGGGGATCGAATCCGGAACCATAGGACTACGAATCCGAAGCGCTGTCCACCCAGCTGTTAGGCGTGATGGTAGAAGGGCGAGTACAAGTGCTGAGCAAGAAGTGATTTAAAAGTGTTGGGAGTCTCTGACTAAGGCGATATTGCTTCTCAGTGAATTAAAGTGTGTGGTGGGTGTGGACAAGGCGATGTCCATTATCAATGAATTGGCAAACCGCAGCAAAGTTGGGAGTCTGGGCACATAGAGGGGAAAATTACTGCATCTACTCTGTAATTCTCCGATGTTAGAGTCAATTGTTTCTTTGGCAATTAAATACATTCTTGAAGGACATCATTCTTTGTAACATTAGAACCTAAGGATCTTATTATGCATTCATATGCAATTATTCATTTCTTCCCACCTTTTGAAGTGAAAGGCTCAATTCATTAGCTCCCTCACCTCTCATTAGTCTAATCGCCGAGGCTTCAGTTATCTCTGAAATTTTATCCCCCATTACTCTGTATGTTCAATCATATCATCATAATCTCAGTAATAGTATTTTTTGGGCCCATGAGAATAATCTTGGGATTAATCTCATGACTTCGGATTTTACCTTCTCCAACTTGTTTAGCTGCCTTTGTCAACCCTACCTTTGGCAGAGCAGGAAATGACAGGGAACGGAAGATCTCCCAGTATGCCGTGTCACTGTCATTGGATAACCTTTGTCCCCAGCTTTATGTCACTCGATACCTCCTGTTTCCGCTGGATCAACAGACCTGAAAGTGGTAACTTCTCGCCCCGCGCACCGTTAACACTCCTCGAGGCGGTGTTTATGTGTCCTGCCCTCACCTCTCTGGGACAGTGTCCTAGGTCAGGTCACCTCAACAACTGTTACATCAATACCATCGCCACGACAACTACCACTACCAAGACAGCAACCACCACTACAATCACCACCATGAGAACCAGACTATCATTTCCTTGCGGTTACCTTGCGATGATTTCGAGGGCTCAATGTCCCTGTAATTACCTAAGTGTAGTTACAGGATGAGAGCTACGCTCGTGGTGTCCCGTCTTCCCAGCACTCTTTGTCATATAACGATTTGAAACTACTGACGGTCTTGGCCTCCACCACCTTCTCCCCTAACTTGTTCCAACCGTCTACCACTCTGTTTGCGAAAGTGAATTTTCTTATATTTCTTCGGCATCGATGTTTAGCTAGTTTACATCTATGACCCCCTTGTTCTTAAAGTTCCTGGTCTCAGAAAATCTTCCCTATCGATTTTATCAATTCCTGTTACTATTTTGTATGTAGTGATCATATCACCTCTTTTTCTTCTGTCTTCCAGTTTTGGCATATTTAATGCCTCTAACCTCTCCTCGTAGCTCTAGCCCTTCAGTTCTGGGAGCCACTTAGTAGCATGTCTTTGCACCTTTTCCAGTTTGTTGATGTGCTTCTTAAGATATGGGCACCACACAACCGCTGCATATTCTAGCTTTGGCCTAACAAAAGTCGTGAACAATTTCTTTAGTATATCGCCATCCCTGTATTTAAAAGCAATTCTGAAGTTAGAAAGCGTGACATAGGCTCCTTGCACAATATTCTTTATGTGGTCCTCAGGTGATAGTTTTCTATCTAGAACCACCCCTAGATCTCTTTCTTTATCAGAATTCTTTAAAGATTTCTCACACAATATATAGGTTGTGTGGGGTCTATGTTCTCCTATTCCACATTCCATAACATGGCATTTATTAACATTAAGTTCCATTTGCCAAGTGGTGCTCCATAAACTTGCATGTGGTGCTCCCTGTGGCTCGGTTCCCGACCATGCCTCCTGGTGGTTGGACTGGTCAACCAGGCTGATGGATGTGGGTGCTTGCAGCTGCAAGTATAAATCACAGCCTGGTTAATCAGGTATCCTTTGGAGGTGTTTATCAAGTTCTCTCTTGAACACTGTGAGGGGTTCGGCCAGTTATGTCCCTTATGTGTAGTGGAAGCGTGTTGAACAGTCTCGGGCCTCTGATGTTGATAGAGTTCTCTCTCAGAGTACCTCTGTACCTTGAACCTCAGAGTACCTTTTGCACCTCTGCTCTTCAACGGGGGTATTCTGCACATCCTTGTTATCCAACCTGTAATTTTTCTTGCAGTTGTGACGGCTACTTTATTGAGTACTTTTAAGGTAAGGTCTTCCGACATGAGTACACCTAAATCTCCACCACTACCATCATCACAATAATCACGATAACCACTACCACCATCACGATAACCACTACCACCACCACGATAACCACTACCACCATCACGATAACCACCACCATCAACACCACAACTACCATCAACACCACAACTACCACCAACACCACAACTACCACCAACACCACAACCACCACCAACACCACAACCACCACCAACACCACACCTACCACCAACACCACAACCACCACCAACACCACACCTACCACCAACACCACACCTACCACCAACACCACAACTACCACCAACACCACAACCACCACCAACACCACAACCACCACCAACACCACAACCACCACCAACACCACAACCACCACCACAACCACCACCAACACCACACCTACCACCAACACCACACCTACCACCAACACCACACCTACCACCAACACCACACCTACCACCAACACCACACCTACCACCAACACCACAACCACCACCAACACCACAACCACCACCAACACCACACCTACCACCAACACCACAACTACCACCAACACCACACCTACCACCAACACCACAACTACCACCAACACCACAACCACCACCAACACCACAACCACCACCAACACCACACCTACCACCAACACCACACCTACCACCAACACCACACCTACCACCAACACCACACCTACCACCAACACCACAACCACCACCAACACCACAACTACCACCAACACCACAACCACCACCAACACCACAACCACCACCAACACCACACCTACCACCAACACCACACCTACCACCAACACCACACCTACCACCAACACCACACCTACCACCAACACCACACCTACCACCAACACCACAACCACCACCAACACCACAACTACCACCAACACCACACCTACCACCAACACCACAACTACCACCAACACCACAACCACCACCAACACCACAACCACCACCAACACCACACCTACCACCAACACCACAACCACCACCAACACCACACCTACCACCAACACCACAACTACCACCAACACCACAACTACCACCAACACCACACCTACCACCAACACCACAACTACCACCAACACCACAACCACCACCAACACCACAACTACCACCAACACCACACCTACCACCAACACCACACCTACCACCAACACCACACCTACCACCAACACCACAACCACCACCAACACCACAACCACCACCAACACCACACCTACCACCAACACCACAACTACCACCAACACCACAACCACCACCAACACCACAACCACCACCAACACCACACCTACCACCAACACCACAACCACCACCAACACCACAACCACCACCAACACCACACCTACCACCAACACCACAACTACCACCAACACCACACCTACCACCAACACCACACCTACCACCAACACCACACCTACCACCAACACAATAACCACCATCACTCCCTCCCCCCTCCCCCCCCCCCTCTGCCACAGTTCTTCATTTAACATTTTCTTTAAGTCTTATCATATAAATATTTGTCGGTAAATGCAACATAGCATAAGCAATCCCTTTCATATGCAAATATATTTTAAAAGGGTTGAAATATATTCTGGGCAACGGGTGGGTTTTATGACCACTTTCCTGAGGACTTTCGAGCCCTAAACATTTTAACATTTTGGACGAGTGCAATAAAGTACTCACGTTGGATTTTAAATAAGAATTTTGAGCAGAATTTAAAATGAAATTAGTAATTTGTCAGAGCTATTCTGACCTCCATTACTGGAAAGACAAATGACATAGTCTAGTGTAAGTATATTGATATACTAATGAGAGAGGTATATCTACCCGCCAAACACACACCGAAACTACGACGTTGGTATAACGTTCGAACAAGTTTTAACACCTGCTAACCAGTTATAACAACCAATATATCACGTTGTAACAACGTTCTAATACGTCATAAACACGTTAAGCCAAGATGTAACAACTTTATTACAAGTTGTAACAAGCGGAAAATAGAGACAGATTCGGTTTGTGTTTCCAGGGTATATATCTCTTAAAGGTATATCTATGCTTCTTAGGCAGCTCTGGTCATTAGGTATTATATGTCGTTCCTAATAGCCAGAGTTGCCTAACAAGGCAAATTTTTGTCTGAAATATTCAATAATTCCAATATTTTTCTTATGGAATGGTTTAGTTTATTTATGGACTAGCTGTACCCGGCCACGCGGTGCTGTGGCTCAGCAACCTTCCCTGTGTCTCCCAGGAGCCAGATTCACGAAGCAGTTACGCAAGCACTTACGAACGTGTACATCTTTCCTCAATCTTTGACGACTTTGGTTACATTTATTAAACAGTTTACAAGCATGAAAACTTGCCAATCAACTGTTGTTATTGTTATAAACAGCTTCCTGGTGCTTCGGAGCTCATTAACTGTTTAATAATTGTAAACAAAGCCGCCAAAGATTTAGAAAAGATGTACAGGTTCGTAAGTGCTTGCGTAACTGCTTCGTGAATCTGGCCCCAGGTTCGTAAGTGCTTGCGTAACTGCTTCGTGAATCTGGCCCCAGGTTCGTAAGTGCTTGCGTAACTGCTTCGTGAATCTGGCCCCAGGTTCGTAAGTGCTTGCGTAACTGCTTCGTGAATCTGGCCCCAGGTTCGTAAGTGCTTGCGTAACTGCTTCGTGAATCTGGCCCCAGGTTCGTAAGTGCTTGCGTAACTGCTTCGTGAATCTGGCCCCAGGTTCGTAAGTGCTTGCGTAACTGCTTCGTGAATCTGGCCCCAGGTTCGTAAGTGCTTGCGTAACTGCTTCGTGAATCTGGCCCCAGGTTCGTAAGTGCTTGCGTAACTGCTTCGTGAATCTGGCCCCAGGTTCGTAAGTGCTTGCGTAACTGCTTCGTGAATCTGGCCCCAGTCCTCTCCACCATTTCCCCCTTTCCTGTCCCCTCATCCTTCCAACTATTCCCATCAGAAAATTGGGAACATCAAATGATCTGATGTTCCCATTACTGAAAAATAAGGAAATAGTTAAAAATGAAATGAAAAACAGTGAACAAAATAAAAATAAATAAACTATACTCACGAAATGATCGGTGTGGTAAACAACACAGCTCAATTCCAACGCAATGTCACACAAAATAATTAAATGAAAATAAAAATAAATCGAAATCTATGAAAATTCCATTTATCAATGCAATCGGAAAAAATTAAATGGAATCGTAACATGTTTAGTATAGTGTGTGTCACGATTACGTTCAACAGATGGCGCTGTTTTTCAAAAAAAAAAAAAAAATGTTTTACCTGTCACAGGTGAGGCATGTATATAGTAGGTATATAAAAACACACTCGTATGCGAATGGAGTGTCCAATCGTTGAAGAACTCTCGAAGATTAGCGATTTTAACAAACGAACATTAACATTTTTATTTATATAGATTTTGTGTACTAGTTATTATTTGTTGAGTCAAAATAAAAAGTAAAATATGAATGAACCTCACCTAATAAGGCAGTAATTTATTTCAAAATATAATAATATTGTTAAGTATGAACTAATATATAAACAAATATATATATATATATATATATATATTTGTTCATATTTATTCAAGGAGCAACAACAGGTTGTGAAGGTTCACATGTTGGTGGTTAAGTAAGACATTCTCGCTGATAACAAAACGAAAATCTCTGCCTGTTAGGCAAATTAAGCCTTGCTTACTAGTCTAAGGAGTGCATTTTGGCTGTTAGGTAGGCCAAGTGATGCGAGCCAGTTGCTTTACACGAATGTACCACTTAACAACATACGAGTCTCACAACACATTGTACCATTTTGTATATAAATATTCTGTACTGTAAGAGAGAGACTGTTTCTATGTTCAAAGATGGAGGCCAGACGCCTGGTGCCAGCCTCACCCAAATTGATAAAGGGAATGGTCTAGGGTATGGGACGAACATAGGCTGTTCGACTGATTGATGAACATTAGGCCACCCAAGAGGTTGCACAGCCCGTAAAGGCTGTTCGGGGTCGTTCGAATTCAAAAGGGAACAGCGTGCCACATTCAAACCCCCAAGTCAATATTTGGCACTGCCGGATAGCTGTGCAACTAAATATTTTCAAAACAAGCTTTCCAACACTGAGAAGTAGACTGGTTAAAGTACAAGATAATTGCTTTGTTACGGCCCTCTTGGGACGCAACTGGGTTCTTTCTCTGATGTCAGTAGAGTTTGGGTATCCGGCCCCAAGCTAGTAGTGGCTTTCAAGGGGTGTGCTCCGTAATGCAAGTAAATTAAAGGGGAAGGGATAAAACTGCTCAGAAATAAATATATATTCACCACCACCAATAAATAAATATATAAACAGTCACACGCTGTTACTATAACTACACTTATTTACAATCACTCGTCTTCCTCCGAAGACACTTGATGCTCTGCTTAACGGTGCTCAAGACGAATAGCCCTGGTTCTCTTTCCTGTGGCCTCTAGACGAATCCTTAGATTCTCGTAACGAGTCTACCCCGGCCACAGGCCAGCCAAATCACAGTCCCACTGGGTGCACCGTCGTGGAGGCCGTCAACCACAAATCCAGCCTTTAGCTGGCAGGTTCCAATCAGCAACGCTGCGTAGGCCCCTCCACGACCGATACTAGGGTTGCGAGCCCTAGGCAGGAGCCTCGTGTGATTCCACAGATCACTCTTCCTCACCACAACATCCCAGTGGCTAGTCTTCTCCACTAGTCAGCCCCGGGTACGACAATCCCTGGCTCTGCCACCTCACAGGCAGGCTAACACAACAGTGTTCATCCGGGGGGTGACTTACAGCTGTTGCAGCAAACACGTGGAGATTCTTCGGCTGCCTTGGGTAGACTGATCCAACGTTCATTACAGCAGTCCCAGGTCGACTCTGTAATCAGACACGTCATCAGTACCGGTTACACTCTAGGGCACCTCACTTACAGGCTTAGACACAAACGCCCACCTATCCACTCCATAGATGGCGTTGCTGTCTAAGCGTCACCTCACCAGAGGTCAGCAGCGGCTGTGTTATGAGCTGATCAGGACGGGAAACGAGCCCTTGTGGCCAGTATATCTCGTCCTCACTAGATGGCGTCGTCCATTTGGAGGGGGTTTCAGGAGCTGACCCACAGATGGCGCGGTCGTCACTGCTCCGTGCTCGGAAGCTGGGCTCGGGATCCGTAACATGCTTGCATAAGCGCTTGCAAGATATGACTTCGTTATTTGATATCCATTGTGTCAAGTTGGGTGTCTATGAATTCGTCATCATATGAGAAGTCCAAAGAGGTCATCTGTTGTGACCTGGGTCAGCTGGATCTGTTGCAATAGAGAATGCAGAGGTACAAGACCAGGCCTAAGGTACCAGTACCCATTGGTTATCTTATCTTGAGGTTATCTTTGAGATGATTTCGGGGCTTAGCGTCCCCGCGGCCCGGTCCTCAACCAGGCCTTCCTTTTTGCTATACACCTCCAGGAAGCAGCCCGTAACAGCTGTCTAAGTCCCAGGTACCTATTTACTGTTAGGTGAACAGGACCATCAGAGTGAAAGGAACTCTGTCCATTTGTTTCTGCCTCCGCCGGAGATTGAACCCGGAAACTTAGGACTACGAATCCCGAGCGCTGTCCACTCTGCCGTCAGGCCCCTATGTTAGGTCAGATGGTGAAAATTGTGATACAAGGAGATAGTGAGGGGGGGGGGTAAGAGACAGGATCCCCCCCTCCCCCCCCCCCAAAAAAAATGGTAGGAAGCTGACCACAAAATTCCCCCTCCCCCCCCCTCCTGAGACAGAGTCTCTCCTGGTGAGACGCTCCCCCTCCCCCCCTCCTGAGACAGAGTCTCTCCTGGTGAGACGCTGTGGAACTAAACATGACGTCACCGAGCTATGTAGGTGCCGCATCCAATCAAAAGAGTTTACAGAAAAGGCGGGAGAGGCCTACACCTGTTATTGGTCAAGAGGTGATGACGTCACAGAATGCCGGAGGGCCTATGAGGCGCCCAAGGCCTTCATTCCGTATTGGACTCACAAAGAGAGAGAGAGAGAGAGACTGCCTTTTGAGCTCTAAGACATCATAACGAAATGCTTTCTTTGTCCCGAGTCCAAAGTTTACAGTGTACCTTAACACCAGTACTATTCCAGGGGCCAGATTCACGAAAGCAGCTTACGCAAGTACTTACGAACGTGTACATCTTTCCTCAATCTTTGACGACTTTGGTTACATTTATTAAACAGTTTACAAACATGAAAACTTCCAATCAACTGTTGTTATTGTTATAAACAGCCTCCTGGTGCTTCCGAGCTCATTGACTGTTTAATAATTGGAAACAAAGCCGCCAAAGATTGAGAAAAGATGTACAGGTTCGTAAGTGTTTGCGTAAGTGCTTTCGTGAATCTGGCGCCAGATCCGGATCACTGGGTAGTACAGATATTAAAGGGTTTATCTACACCTTTAAGGAAGACACGAATTTACGACACCATCAACGGTTCAAGGACAAGCCAAGACCACCGGTGTCTGAATGTAACATACTAGCCGAAGCCGGGGAGCCGGTCGGCCGAGCGGACAGCACGCTGTACTTGTGATCCTGTGGTCCTGGGTTCGATCCCAGGCGCCTGGGGAGAAACAATGGGCAGAGTTTCTTTCACCCTATGCCCCTGTTACCTAGCAGTAAAATAGGTACCTGGGTGTTAGTCAGCTGTCACGAGCTGCTTCCTGGGGGTGGAGGCCTGGTCGAGGACCGGGCCGCGGGGACACTAAAAAAGCCCCGAAATCATCTCAAGATAACCTCAAGATAAGAAGATACTAACAGTGTGAAGTACCCGAGACATGTGTGAGTTGAGAGGAAAGAGTGTGAGGTGAGATCTTAGCTACTGGGCTGGAGTCAGGGGTGAGACTTAGGTGTGCCTCAGGTGATCTTAAGTCACATTGGTAAGATCTTAAGTCACATTGGTCATGTGGGAGGCTTAGGGAAGGGAAGGGAACTAGCAGGGGAAAGCGCCAAGTCCATTACGACTTTATATCACTGGGAAGGGGGTCAGGATAAGGATTTGGGATGGGACGGGGGGGGGAAGGAATAGTGACCAACAACTTGGACGGTCGGGGATTGAACGCGGACCTGTATGAAGAGAGGCCGTCCCAGTGAAAGAGCAGTGAAGCATTATTAGTGACAATCAACTGTGGGAAGGTCCCAAGCTTGATAGTAGTGTAATTAGCATTGAGGTCGCACTACCGGGGTCGAGAGGAGGAGGTATCCGCCTTCGCCTTTGGGAGGCGTTTGGCTCCCTCTTACCGAGCGGGTAGTTCATTTTTTTTTAATTTTGCCCCGAGGGGCGAGTTTTTTGGGCAGCGCCACTCATCCTGTGAGTGGACACACCGCCATAGTGTCAGTATTGGGCAGCGTCACCCATCCTGTGAGTGGACACACCGCCATAGTGACAGTATTGGGCAGCGTCACTCATCCTGTGAGTGGACACACCGCCATAGTGACAGTATTGGGCAGCGTCACCCATCCTGTGAGTGGACACACTGCCATAGTGACAGTATTGGGCAGCGTCACTCATCCTGTGAGTGGACACACCGCCATAGTGACAGTATTGGGCAGCGCCACTCATCCTGTGAGTGGACACGCCGCCATAGTGACAGTATTGGGCAGCACCACTCATCCTGTGAGTGGACACACCGCCATAGTGACAGTATTGGGCAGCACCACTCATCCTGTGAGTGGACACACCGCCATAGTGACAGTATTGGGCCGCACCACTCATCCTGTGAGTGGACACACCGCCATAGTGACAGTATTGGGCAGCGCCACTCATCCTGTGAATGGACACACCTCAATAGTGGCAGTATTGGGCAGCGCCACTCATCCTGTGAATGGACACACCACCATAGTGACAGTATTGGGCAGCGCCACTCATCCTGTGAGTGGAAACATCGCCATAGTGACAGTATTGGGCAGCGCCATTCATCCTGTGAGTGAACACACCACCATAGCAGCATGTACAACACTCCCCAATAGGAAGAAAACCCGCTGGGTTGTTCATCCTGTCACTTGTACCCAGACACAGCTGAGACTTGCTTAACTGTCTCAAGTGAACAGCTCCTCAAACAAGAAGACTAACATTCGTCAACCCTTAAAAGCTTACGTTATCTTGCAGGTGCAAAATGGGGGATTTTTTTTAAGAACAGTGTCTATATTTGACAAATACTGTTTTCCTAACTCAATGTAGGGTTTATTATTCTGCACATACGTCTAATATCTCTCAGATGTTCACATTCTCTCAGGTAGTGGTGAAGGCGGTGTCCATCACTCTCATCACAGATTCTGCAACTCCGCTGCTCAACTGTTGTTTCAATTCCGAATCTCCATGGATAATTGTATCCAAGACGAATTCTTGCTATTAATGATTCTCTCCCGCGGCCACCTCCTCTTCGGCCATAATGATTGGGATTGCCAGCTGCAACCATGTTGTACCAGTGTACAGATTCACTGGTTTGTGCTTCTATCCTCCTTTCCTCAGTAACCTTGTCACAGTGATGTTGCCTGACCATACCTCTAATTTGAAGTATTCAATATGGTCTCCTTCAGCGCCTTCAGCAGCCAGCACATCTGCTCGTTCATTCCCACATATTCCAACATGGAGGGGATCCACAGAAACTTGATGACTCTTCCCTGATTGGTTAGTACCCTCACAGCTCTCTTAATTTCAG
Source organism: Procambarus clarkii (assembly GCF_040958095.1). Taxonomy (NCBI): domain Eukaryota; kingdom Metazoa; phylum Arthropoda; class Malacostraca; order Decapoda; family Cambaridae; genus Procambarus; species Procambarus clarkii. Next base: position 17,757,014 of record NC_091239.1, on the reverse strand, counting down.
TGACTATCGCAAGATTTTCTGCCCGATTTTTACTTAGGCTTTGTAGTGCAGCGCCTTTCAATCAGTGCAGATCACTGCGCCATTAGTGTTTTGTTCAAGGAATTTTAACGCCATAACAATGACAGTTAGCTCTGCTTGCGTTGAAGAGGCATAGTTCTCAATACATACTTTTTTCTTCATTTTGCGTTGAAAGGCATTATTCCTAATTACAGTGTATGCTGCATCAGGCCTTCCATTGACAGGATTTGATGACCCATCAGTGTAGATTTGATCTAGTTCATCTCCGGCTTCTTTATAAATTTCCTCGAGATACTTGTGCCTCATTTCTTGTGTTATCATGTTGGACTTTTTCGTTGCCATTCATTGATGATAATCCTGCATGAGTCATCCTCCCAGGGAGGTAACCTCTCTACAGGCAGGAGCTCACGGGCTTGCTCAAGCAGGTGAAGTTCTTCGAGGTAGCGGACTGATCTGTGATGCCATTTTCTGCTTCTCCTGTTTACCCCTGAAAGTAGCACAGAACTCAGTCTTTTCTTGACAATATGATTGTAATGGGGATCTCTGGCTATCCTAATTGCAAGCTTAGCATTCTGCAGTTCCTTAATTCTGCATTTAACACTGGGGAGGGACACCTCCTCTCATAGATTAAAAGTTTTGGCAGTTCTTGGGACTCCAAAAATGATTGTCATGACTTCATTTTGTATGCTTTAAAGCCTTTTCATATCGCTTTGGGAGTAGGTGCATAAAACTGGTGCGGCATAGTCTATGACGGAGCACACATAGACTGTGTGCATCATTTTAAGCACGGCAATAGAGGCTCCATGTCCGTTGCCAGTCATAGCTTTCAGTGCCCTGAGTCGATCTTAGCATGTTCCTATGAGTTGGTTGAGCTCCTCTTTCTTCCCCTTGTTAGAGTCGACAGTGACACCAAGGTACCGATAGTGGTCAACCCATTCAAGTGTTACACCATTAATTTGTAGTTCTACATTTTCTCCCCTCTTGTGATGAGAGTATGCTTTTGTCTTGTTTGTGGAGAGAGTGAAACCGAGTTCAACACTCTTCCTTCCAAGGAGTTCAATGGTCTGTTTAATTTGTCCCATAGTTGGGGCTTGTGTTAGAACATCATCTGCATACCCCACTTGTTGCGTCCCGAAAAATCAATATTTGCAATAGCGTTCATAAGTACATTGAATAGTGTAGGGCTTCAGACTCTGCCTTGGGGGGTCCCGAGTTCCATATTCATTGTTCTGGAGACTGCTCCATTGATGCATACCTTGGCTTTTCTTCCCTTTGAGGTAGTCTTCAATCCATTTTAACTGTCTCCCCTTGACACCCATGCATGCAACCTCGTCCAGGATCACAATCCCCTGTGCTTTGTCGAAGGCTCCTTTGATCTCAACAAATACAGAGTACTTAGTCATATCATTAGCCAAGAAATTAACCATACAATTTGCTGTGCTCCGTCCTTTAACAAATTCATTGACCCCCTCACCTAACCTGCCTATTTTGTGCAACAGTCGGTTTAGGATGATCCTTTCAAGCACCTTGCATGTGCATGCCATGAGACTGATAAGTCTGTAATTGCCAGGTTCGCTGGGCTTCTTCAATATGGGAACAATTATTGATTGTTTCCATTGCGTGGGCACCACACCACTTAGGAATGACTTGCTAAACAGGTGGAATTCCCAGACACTTCACAAAGTGCATTGAGTATGTCGTAGGTGACACCATCATCACCAGGTGCTGTGTTTTACCCTTTTTCATAGTCCCCCTTTACTTCCTGGGCTGTGATTGGTTGCCCATACTCGTCATCACAAGACTGTGTACTTGTTATCCTAATTTTTCTGTTATTATATCGGAGGAGCTGTTTCCTGCTTATTTCTGCAGGGATGGGAGGAGGATGCTGCATCACTCCACTTGTGAATTAGCTCTTCAGCCTTACCCTTGAGGGTCTTTGTGAGCTGCAGGCCGGGTTCTGCCCTCCTTTAGCAATCTGAATGTTTGCCCACACTTGTCTTGCAAATGTTTCTCTTTCAATGGAGTTACTGAAGTCAAGTCATTGTCTTTTCCGCTCTTTAATCTTCTCTTCCCTGGCTACTTGACACACAGTTTTAAACAGCTCTTGGTTATTGTCAGTGGGATGTCTCCGGTACTCTCTACTCATGCTCCTTACATTTGCATTGAGCATCTTTATGTAATCGTTCTCATACCATTTTATTTTCTTCTGTGGGTTACTTCGCCCAGGCGTACGACGCGGAACTCTGAGACAGCTCTCAATTTGGTGATTAAGGTCATCAACAAATTTATCAGTGTCTTTTGGGATTTGGTATTCCGTGAACCAGTCACTCATCCTGTTTATGAAGTGCGGCCTCATATCTGGTCCGAGTGATAACCTTTTTCTGTTATTTGTTTCTTTCTTACTCTTGCTCATGTCGACGGTGGTAATCAGTGCTCAGTGGTCACTACATAGACTGTGTATAATGTGTGCACTGGCATCCGTGTCATGCGCATTCAGCAAAATAGAATAGTCTAATTTTCCTCCTCTGAGGTGAGTTGGCTGTTCATCACCCAGGACTCTAAGGTTTTCACTTCCCCTGACACAGAGTGACAGTTTCCGTCCATTGACATTGGGCTGATGACAGTTGGCACCAAAGTGTGGGTGCCTGGCATTAAGGTCACCGACCAGCAGGGTAGGTTCTTCGTTAGAAAATTCAAGTTGTGTGTCAAGGTCAAGTTTACTCTGTGGCACATATAGGTTGATTATATGTAGGGCAGTATTGTTTAAGTGAAGCGTTGCCCCCAGTGACTCATACTCATCCCCCATGTGGAGGTCATCAATAATCTGTGCAGGTAAGGTGTTACTGACATCTATATAAATATAAATGGAAATGTTCGTTTGTGCATGACCGCTAATCTCTGAAAGTTCTTCACCGATTGCTTTGAAACTATCACTCAACGTTTCATTCGCATCCAAGCAGGAGTTATATACATACTATATAGATGTCACGTCTGTGATGGTAAAAAAAAAAAACACATTTTTTTCTGAAAAACTGTTTTTTTCATGTGATTTTCAAGTGAGGGAAATCTTCGAAACCTCTTTACCGATTGCTTTGAAATTTTGACACAACATTGCACTCGAATAGACGCGTCTTTTATATACCTACTATGTAGATGCCACCCCTCTGATAGGTAAAAACATGCGTTTTTGAAAAACAGCGCCGTCTGGTGCATATTATAGCAACATGCACGCTATACTAAATATGTCACGAATTTCATTTCAATGTTTCCAATTGCATTGATAAATTTTATTTTCATAGATTTTAATTTATTTTATTTTTATTGAATTATTTTGTGTGACATTGTGTTGGAATTGAGCTGTGTTGTTTACCATTCCATTCATTTCGAAAGTATAAGTATAGATGCCACACCTGTGACAGGTAAAACTATGCTTTTCTTGAAAAACAGCGCCATCTGTTGCATGTAAGAGCAACACACATGCTATACTAAATATGTTACAATTCCATTTCAATGTTTCTGATTGCATTGATAATTTGAATTTCCATAGATTTTGATTTAATTATTTTGAGTAAATTGCGTTGGAATTGAGCTGGGCTGTTTACCATACCGTTCATTTCGTGAGTATAGTTTATTTTTGTATTTTTTTCATATTTTCATTTCATTTTTAAACAGTTTTTCATATATTTCAGTGATGGGAACATCAGATCACTTGATGTTCCCAATTTTCTGATTGGAACATCAGATCATTTGGGACAGCATCGGACGAGGGAGTGGGGAATGGTGGGAAGGACGAGGGAACGGAAGTGGGAGATGGTGGGGAGGACGAGGGGACAAGGGAAGGGGTAATGGTGGTGGAAGGACGAAGGACGGGGAAGTTTGGCATGGTGGGGACACAGGGACAGGGGAGTGGGGAATGGCGGGAAGGACGAGGGGACAGTGGAGTGGGGAATGGTTGGGAGGCTGAGGGGGGGGGGGATGGTTGGGAGGTCTGGGGGACAAGGAAGGTTGCTGTGGCCGGGTACTGCTAGTAGGTAATAAGACCCCATTTTCTTTCACCAGCGGGCAGGGAGAACTTGTGATAACCGATGAATCTTGGGTTGAAACCACCACCTACCAGCGTCTCCTGTAGCCTATGACGTCAGTTTGGTGTTTTCACTCGTACTATATAATGTCATTAATTCTATTGCGAACCCCACTGCAGTTCCATTGTAGTATAGTGAGATGTTCTTCACTGTCATTATCAATTTTGAGGTTCTTTGTCATCAGATGCGCTATGTGCGTTGTTATGTTCACTTGTGTTATGTATTATGTGGTGACTAGCGTTAATGTGCTGTGTTGCTGTGTGCACTGGTGTTGTTGTGTGCACTGGTGTTGTTGTGTGCACGGGTGTTGTTGTGTGCACTGGTGTTGCTGTGTGCACTGGTGTTGTTGTGTGCACTGGTGTTGTTGTGTGCACTGGTGTTGTTGTGTGCACTGGTGTTGCTGTGTGCACTGGTGTTGTTGTGTGCACTGGTGTTGTTGTGTGCACTGGTGTTGTTGTGTGCACTGGTGTTGTTGTGTGCACTGGTGTTGTTGTGTGCACTGGTGTTGTTGTGTGCACTGGTGTTGTTGTGTGCACTGGTGTTGTTGTGTGCACTGGTGTTGTTGTGTGCACTGGTGTTGCTGTGTGCACTGGTGTTGTTGTGTGCACTGGTGGTGTTGTGTGCACTGGTGTTGTTGTGTGCACTGGTGTTGTTGTGTGCACTGGTGTCATGGTATCATCGTGTCTGCTGTCATGTACCTTGACAGCACATGTTGCATCACCTTGCACCAGGCTCTGGCTTGCTGGCCCTGGTGATCTGTGCCGCTGCAAGATATCGAGAATTTGAGAATTATTGATCTTGCTAAGGGCGTTCTCAAGTTCCGTTTGCTTTCATTTTATTTGTTGGACGAGTGGGTAACTTTGTATCTTTTTATCAATTAATGCTTCGGAAAGTTGGGAAAAGTGTCGAGAAGTGCCACTTCTTTTCTCACTAAGTTGGTTGATGTACCAGCATTCATGATAGACTGTGTCGAGTGGGGATGGTAATTACGCTAGAACTATTGACGGTCGTGTCAAGGTAATTGGCCAGCTCGCGTCGTGCAATCAAATTACTCCAGGATTTTATTCATCTGGTAGCTGAAGGTGGAGCTTGATCAACATAGTGGAGGATAGTGTTGAACTCCCTCGCTGAATATCAACATTCGTACCTGACATCTGGATCATTTAGATCATCGTTATGAGATATGAAAGATGTAAGTGAATGTAAGTACAGACTCTATGCCTAATTATTGTTGATGTGCACATATTAATTATTGATGATCAGTAATCACCCAATCTCGTATACCTCACAAGCTTTCGCTATGTTTGGATTCAATAAGAGTGTGAAGTGTCAAGTTGTCAGCTCGGGAAGGTAGGAACTATCAGGGGAAAAGCGCGAAGTCATTACGGCTATGTAACACTGGGAAGGGGTCAGGATAAGGATTTGGGATGGGATGGGGGTAAGGAATGGTGCCCAAACACTTGTGGACGGTCAGGGATTGAACGCCGACCTGCAAGAAGCGAGACCATCGCTCTACCGTCCACTCCCCAAGTGCCTGGCCTGTCAGATCGGGAAGGAGTGACAGCTATAACCTTAGAGTGTCGCCCCTTACTCTGGACTGACCGACGCATGTGTGCTCGCATGATAACGCATTAAATGTTTAAATTTTGCCCCAAGTACAACACTCCCCAATAGGAAGAAAACCCGCTGGGTTATTCAGCCTATCAAATCATAACACATTTGAGATAGGATTTGCTACCATCTGTAACAGGAAGTGTTGGGATTGATTGATTACTACTGTTGTCTTTGTGGCACCTGGGTAAGTGGTGTAATTAGCGGTTGTCTCAGTGACACGCGGATATTACTGTGTGATTATCTCCTTGTGTTTGCCTTGTTAGTGGCACCTGGTTATTGTTTAGGTAGTGTGATAAACTGATAGCCATATTATAATTATTGGTGTTAATTATCTTTGATTGTTGATTGAGTGACAGTGATTAATGTAATTAATTCATTTATTGCAATTTAATGTCTTAGTGACATTGTTGAGAGTAAAGTAATTACATGTCTTGTGACTGTGTTAGTGACAGTGTTGAGAGTAAAGTAATTACATGTCTTGTGACTGTGTTAGTGACAGTGTTGAGAGTAAAGTAATTACATGTCTTGTGACTGTGTTAGTGACAGTGTTCTCTGCATTCATTAACGTGTGTTAAGTTGTTGTCTTGTTGAAGTGTTTTGATAGTGCCAGCGGCAGGTGTAACTATTGCCAAGAGTGTTCACGAAGTGTTCAGTTAGTTCACTTTTGTTCACGACCTGTCAAGTGGGACGAGAGACTGTGGTCTCTTTCACACCTGTCAGAGTGGAGGGAACAGGTGCCTGCTGCGAGCAGGTGTTTTGACAGTTGTTGACATGACACTCTCGAGTAAGGTAACGAGCGTGGCTCATTGTGTGTTAGTAAGTTGTTGAATAAACTTATGTTTGATAATATCCGGCCGTGCCTTTGATGTCACTCCTCATTCTGAAGTAATACCTTCATATTTCATCAGAACTGTTGCTTGTCAATAATTTGAGTTGGCTCGGGATCAGCCCAGAGCCTCAAGCACTGAATATATTTAGTGTGAGGACCCATCCCTTACCTGTTATATTTGTTTGCTTGCCTGCAAGCAAGTTGCAGAGCGAACAACCTAATTGTCAGAAGGAGCCCGGTATTGCTTGTGGCAGCAGAAGACGGTCCTGACCTTCATCTTCACCTGGGATACCTGCATTTTGGCGCCTCGGGGGTGTATTTGTTTGCTGTTTGGCTGTTTTGACTTTCTGTAAAGTGACCTCTTGAAGTGTGGCCCCCACTGGTGTCGGTGCTGGAAGCAACAATATATCTCTATATATATATATATATATATATATATATATATATATATATATATATATATATATATATATATATATATATATATATATATATATATATATATATATAGCTGCCGGTTGTCCAATGTCATGATTCTTAACTTATTTCCCTATGGTATATCCTTTTAAAACTATGAATGGAGTTCGCTTATAATCCTGCAGGTTTAGTTCATACCATTTTCTCACTGTGTTTATGCGAAAAGATCCATAGAGATATGCAGACGAGGAGTCACAATAACGTGGCTGAAATATGTTGACTAACCCACACACTAGAAAGTGAAGAGACGACGACGTTTCGGTCCGTCCTGGACCATTCTCAACTCGATTGTGAATGGTCCAGGACGGACCGAAACGTCGTCGTCCATTCACTTTCTAGTGTGTGGTTTGGTCAACATCCATAGTGATACATTATCTGGTCCTATAACTTTAGTTTCATCAAGCGATGATAGTCGTTTCCTCACTTCCTGTGCTGTTACCTCAGTATTTACCAAAACAAGAAATAAGAGGGGCAGCATAATCAATACGAGATCTCACAGTATGCCATCTTCTTGAGGTTATCTTGAGATAATTTCGCGGCTTTTTTTTTTTTTTTTAGTGTCCCCACGGCCCGGTCCTCAACCAGGCCTCCACCCCGAGGAAGCAGCCCGTGACAGCTGACTAACACCCAGGTACCTATTTTACTGCTAGGTAGCAGGGGCATAGGGTGAAAGAAACTCTGCCCGTTGTTTCTCGCCGGCGCCTGGGATCGAACCCAGGACCACAGGATTACAAGTCCAGCGTGCTATCCGCTCGGCCGACCGGCTCCCCTGAATCCGCCATGTGATCACCATTGGAATGTGAAATATAAAATATGATTAATATTTAAGTACTGTGTGGGTTTGTGAGCCCCTTGAGGGACTGGAAGTAGAGGAGAGTAGAACTAGCCTAAGTTACTCTATCCTTTTGAGATGTATTTCATTTTCTCAATAAACTTACTTGAACTTGAACCTCAATATCTCAGTTTCTCATTTAATTAGTGTTACCTCCTCTTGTAGCACTGGGAGCGTCTAATGCTGGGAAGACATTTGATGTACTGATAATTATAGCTTGAGTTTGTAAAAAGCACCTTGATCGCCTTCTGTGCTGGTGTGCTTAATGTCAAACTAGTTTCTGTACCAGTTTCTTATCCTGTCATGGTAAGAAAGACGTGAATATGTATGTGTATGAATATACAAATATATGCTTACGTGTCTCTCATATATGGGTGTGTGTATATACTGTCGGGGTTCCTCGGGTGAGCAACAGTACACTCAAGGTCACTCACCGTAGCCCTGCGAGTCTTCACTCTATCCTCGCGGCGCCACTGTACGCCAGGAGAGTATCCCAGTCAATCCCAACCGGCCTCTGATCGAGAAGGAGTGGGAACACAACTTGTTCACTTAACTGTTGTATGCCCGCCCCGTCATAGGGCTCTACTACTAACCACAAGGTCGCCAACTGGTATTTTCGGTGTCCAGTAACACGTCAGTGGTTTTGTTGAATTGTGGTAACAGTGGCAAGGTCACACTCAATAGATCTGATATCAGGCAGGTATTTACTTCTATCGCTCTCTGCTTTCAGGTATTACATAGCCACAAGAAATATGGAGGGGATGATATAAACACCAATGTACTTTGTATTTTACTTAAAACTCATTCAAAGACATCACAAGATTATATCAATAAGCAAACAGCTGTTTCAGGCAGGAGTCGCTCGTTCCCACATATAAAATGAACTCACTAAGCTGGCAACGCTCCCCCTCTCGTCAATGTCAATATCAGCTGGGTGACTACCCCCCGCGCGAATGTTGTTTATTTGTTTTCCTGGCGTCCCGCGCTCTGTTTCTTTAAGTTCTCAAAGATCACTAGAAGTTCGATCACACAATATTTGCGACAATAGCACGTAAATACCTCGCTACACTGATCTTGGGCTCAATCAAACATTTCTATATTAGAGGTGACAATAATTCACTGTCATGGTATTACACACTGCCCTTCATTTAATGATAACGTATGCAAGTATATATATATATATCTGGAGTTCTCAGTAATTCCTTCCGTGGGCGATAACACAATTAATCACTGCACACATGAATGATTATTCAATACACGAGTATAGACATATATAATGATAATAACATAGTTACTGGGCACATAGCCTAACTCCCAAATACTGGCATAATTATATATATATTTTCTCTCACTATATGATCACATTAAAGTCTCATGAAAGACATTCTCAACACAGTAAATTCATCAATTACTCCGGGTGCCTGCATACACCAATAATAATCATAAATATCGTGAGTACTCTTTACAGTACCACTCTGCACACTGGTGCCTTACTGTGACATAGGTGAGCCTTGCTCACGACATACAAAATACTCAGGCTAAATAATATAGCTGACTAAAGGGGAATTGGGAGGGAAACTAGAATCACCTACTTCCACCTATCCTCTGATGAGAGTTGAGTTGTAGCTCCTTGTCCTGGCTCCTGCCTCGTGTAGGGAACGCCCCCACACACACACTGTCGTTTCCTCCAGGAACTCAATCAACGTCCCACCATAAGCGCGTCGTCTCCGTGCCTTTTCACTGCAGGTCCGTGCTCCTCCTCGACTTCTTGTAGGGTTGGAGTCGGTCTCCCGGCCGTCGCCTTCTCCTCCCAGCTACGGCTGCCCGCCTATGTCTCGGCTGCAGTCGTTCGGATTCCCGAATAGTTTTCTTCTTCCTCTGCTTCCCAGTGGCTCGGTTCAGCCACTACGCCGTCACAAACGGGTGAACTGCCTCAGACGTCGCATACGTCACTGCACAGACTTCACTTCTTCTTGCACAGTACCTGTCCTGGAGCACTTGTTGCTCAATTTCCCGTCGATTCCCTCTCTGGTCCAACACATGAACGAAGGAAGACCTCACAGAGTACTGGCAGACTTCGGGTGATGCGTAAAATCCACGGGAGCGGGAAACAACTGTCAAACTGACAGGACCAATCTTCGCACGTCCAACCACCTTGACGTGTCGTGTCAGACTGATTCCCTCCGGAGGATTGGCTCAGCAACTACGTCATCACTGTGGAGCTATCAGCCGTTGCATACGTCGCTGCCTAGACTCCACTCTTGCACAACACCTGTTCCTGGAGCACTTGTTGCTCAATATTCTGTCAATTCCTTCTCTGGTCCAACACATGAACGAAGGAAGACCCCACAGGTGATGGCAGACCACGGGTGATGCGTAAGTCCTCCGGAGACGGGGTAAACTGTCCAACTGACAGGACCCCCCCAGCGCACGTCCGACCTCCTTGACGTGCTGTCTTCGACTGATGGCGCCAACGCGGCGCGATGACCGGACCCCCTTTCCTTCGTGACGTCATATTTGCCACGGGAGGTTTTCATTGGCTCCCTGTGCCACGTCGCTGTCGGCGACCAATCTGGTGTCACTGACGTCACACAGTTTTGGTGGCAAAACAGAAGAGCCAGCGCCATATTGGCTTCCTAAAGGGCCTAAACCACAGGCCAAAATACTCTTCTTTTATAAATTTCTCGGCACTCCGAGAACACTACATCCTCCCACATATACCAAACCGATGCCTGCGACGTAGAGAACACTCGGGTAAAGTGGACATGACTCTTACTGCAGGCATGGGAGAAATATAAGGGGGGGGGGAACACCGTCACAATACCCATCTTGAGGTTATCTTGAGATGATTTCGGGGCTTTTTTTTCTTTTAGTGTCCCCGCGACCCGGTCCTCGACCAGGCCTCCACCCCCAGGAAGCAGCCCGTGACAGCTGACTAACACCCAGGTACCTATTTTGCTGCTAGGTAACAGGAGCATAGGGTGAAAGAAACTCTGCCCATTTTTTCTTGCCGGCGCCAGGGATCGAACTCGAGACCAAAGGATCAAAAGTCAACGACAGTTGTCGGGTATTGGGTTAAGGGTCAGACGACTGTCAATACTTTTGTACAATCAGTGTGGCCGAGTGGTAACAGTACTGTACACGCCAGGTTATCTTGAGATGACTTCGGGGCTTAGCGTCCCCGCGGCTCGGTCCTCGACCAGGCCTCCTTTTTGTTACACACCTCCGTGGAAGCAGCCCGTAGCAGCTGTCTAACTACCAGATACCTATTTACTGCTAGGTGAATAGGCACATCAGGGTGAGAGAAACTATACCCATTACCTGGTTGATACCTGGTTGATGGGGTTCTGGGAGTTCTTCTACTCCCCAAGCCCGGCCCGAGGCCAGGCTTGACTTGTGAGAGTTTGGTCCACCAGGCTGTTGCTTGGAGCGGCCCGCAGGCCCACATACCCACCACAGCCCGGTTGGTCCGGCACTCCTTGGAGGAATAAATCTAGTTTCCTCTTGAAAATGTCCACGGTTGTTCCGACAATATTTCTTATGCTTGCTGGGAGGACGTTGAACAACCGCGGACCTCTGATGTTTATACAGTGTTCTCTGATTGTGCCTATGGCACCTCTGCTCTTCACTGGTTCTATTCTACATTTTCTTCCATATCGTTTACTCCAGTACATTGTTATTTTACTGTGTAGATTTGGTACTTGGCCCTCCAGTATCTTCCAGGTGTATATTATTTGATATCTCTCTCGTCTTCTTTCTAGTGAGTACATTTGGAGAGCTTTGAGACGATCCCAATAATTTTGTTGCTTTATTGCGTCTATGCGTGCCGTATATGTTCTCTGTATTCCCTCTATTTCAGTAATCTCTCCTGCTCTGAAGGGGGAAGTGAGTACTGAGCAGTACTCAAATTTGTTTAAACATTTGTTTCCGCTTCGAGCAGGGATCGAACCTGGAACCTCAGAACAACGAATCCGAAGAGCTGTTCACTCAGCCGTCAGATTCCAGTAGCATTGAGGCCCTTTCTTACCGGCTTCGAATCCTTCAGGAGGCAAGAGTTTTCTGGTGCGTGTATACATGTATGTGTATATGCGTAAGCTGATTAGAATTGTATTTCACCTATGTAAACACACATTAAGCGCAGAATGCGCTTAGCATTGTTCAAGCAATGTAGTCGAGTGCTCAGTAACTCATTACACAATATGATGCCTATCATCTCTAACCCTGTCATTGGAGGACAGAAGAAATGTAAATATGCTCGTTAGCATTGTAAATGTGTGGCCACGTCTGTGGTAGAAAATAAAATAAAAATTAAAAAAGCATTGGGACTGTGTGTGTGTGTGTGTGTGTGTGTGTGTGTGTGTGTGTGTGTGTGTGTGTGTGTGTGTGTGTGTGTGTGTGTGTGTGTACTCACCTAGTTGTATGCACCTAATTGCGCTTGCAGGGGGGTTAAGCTGCGACTCTTTGGTCCCGCCTCGCAACTGGCCATCTGCTGGTGTACAGATTCTGCCGCTGTGTGTGTATGTATGTGTATTTACTATTTGAATTTACTATATATGCTTGCAGAATAGAACTATTAGCTCTTGGACCCCGCCTGTCTAAACAATCTATTTTTCCTTTATTATGCCAACTACATATATTTCTCATATTTACCTATTTACTTCTAGGTAAACAGGAGCATAAGGGTGATAGAAACTCTGTCCGCTTAGAGTGTGTATACTCACCTAGTTGTGCTTGCAAGGGTTGAGCTCTGGCTCTTTGGTCACTTTGTGTGTGTCACTCTTTGAGTGAGGTGTTACACACTTTGTGTGTGTTTCACTCCTTGATCGAGTGAGGAGCCAGAAGGCTCCTCACTCGCTCTCACAACACGCCACCCTCTCTCTCTCTCTCTCTCTCTCTCCCTCAATGCCTCTACCCCATCTGTCACACTCTACCCCCCCCCCATCCTCTCTCTTTGTGTACATCCCTCCTCCTAAAAAAATTCTAACTCCTAAAAAAAATATAAAAATTCTCCCTCCTCCTCCTCCTCCTCTCTCAGGCATCCACCCCGTTCCTTCCGCTCTCTTCCTCTCACGGGTCATGGTTTATGTGTACCTTGTGTCGAGGGCCGCCACCCGCTTGAGGCAGTAGAGTAGTCTGCCTTCTGGGGCTTTTTATCGTTGGGACACACACACACACACACACACACACACACACACACACACACACACACACACACAGGTCAGTGAGGTCCGCGGAAATTCGTCAATTTCTCGGGACATTGAAGGAGTATAGAGGCTAGATCATAGTATTTGGCCTCTCGCAGTGTGTAGCTAGCAGGGTGCAACATTGCATAGTCATATCGCTAGCGATAGTGCGAAGAAACCAAAGTGGAGCTAGTGGCATTACCGGTGCATATACAGTGTGGAGGACCGGTGGAGCGACCTGACCTGACGGCCAGGTGGGACGACCCGGTGCAGTTGGGTGGTGACTGTGATCAGTGGTACAGTAAATTAGTGAACTGTAACACAACGATACAGTGACTGACTCCAGAGCTTTGTGTAGACAGAGCAGAACCGCCATCATTAATCTACTAGCACTTAGTGAATCACCTAGTGGAGACAACGACGGATCACCATCGTCACCCATACATCGTCATTACTCATCTGGTTGTGTGAGCGGGAGGCAGACTGGTATGTACCCCTCTCTGGTCAATTAATCAGGTGTACAGATTGAGGTAAAATATCAAAATCTTGTTGAGGATATCATATATATATTTAAAAATCTCAAAGTGGCTCATTTTAGGTAGAAGTTAACTGCTTACGGGACCCCCATAACACACGCATGCACGCACGCACGCACACGTATGTTTGCAAGCACACGCGCAAAAACAAACACGCACACGCACGCACACACACATACGTCCAGTCAGGCTAGAAGGGATTAACACCTTTTGTGGAAAGGGGATAAAACCTCACTCATAATCCACCCCCTCTCTTACCCCATCTCTTACCACCTCTCTTACCTGCCGTAATCTGCAGACAACACCTCACCTCCTCTTAACCCCCATCCCATGCGCACACATGCACACACACACGTTCTCTCTGTTCTCTCTCTCTCTCTCTCTCTCTCTCTCTCTCGTTCTCTCTCTCTTGTTCTCTCAATCTCTTGCTCTCTCTTGCTCTCTCTCTCTCTCTTGCTCTCTTGCTCTCTCTCTCTCTTGCTCTCTCTCTCTCTTTCTCTCTCTCTTGACAACGGGCAAAATGGCAGGAGGACGCAACAGAGACACAGAGAACAGCCAGAGTGACCAAACGAAGGAAATGTTAACCCAAGTTCTGGAGGAATTCAGGAGGGAGATGCATGAAATGAGGATTACAATTAACAATCTGCAAAGTGAGCTGACATCAGCAAGAGAGGAGATCAAATCCCTCACAGAGAAAAATAAAGAGACCGAGCATCAGATTATCATCCAAAGGGAAGGTGGGAATGTTACATTGGAAGGAAATGCTTCTGTACCTGAAACATTTGCAAAAAGACTGAAAAAGAGCTCAGAAGCAATGGACACAGTGAGGGAGGTAACCATGCAAGCAGCTACATCACAGGAAGCAGCAAGATGCACCACTTAGCTGCTGGAGAGAAAAAGATCAGTGGTAGTTGTAGGCATCAAAGAACAGGAAGAATCCAACAGGCAAGAATGGAATAGCAAGGATAGAGAAACAGTACATGGGCTACTGAAGGGGTAACAGATGGAAGGGGCTGAACAAATCATTGAGAAGGTTTTCAGGTTAGACTGGTACAAGGACAAAACCAACTTGTAAAGGTGGTGTTTACAAACGAAACCACGAAGGAGGATATTCTCGAAAGGAAGAGTCGTCTGCAGCATGTGGAGGGATACAAAAAAGTATTCCTGCAGAGGGACAGGACGAAGGTGGAGAGAGCCAGGGCAGCAGAGGCAAGGAGGAAGCCCAGGGAGAGAGGAGCAAACATGAAATCACAGCCCTCAACACAACAGTCCCAGAGACAAGAGGGGAACCCAAAACCAGCATCCCAGCAACACCAGAGGGGGAGGGCAACACCACCACCCCCTTCTGCATAGAAACCCACCCTTCCCCTCACCCTACCTGCCCCCACCCAACCCTCCCTCCCCCCCCCACCCCATTCTGATCCTGTCACCCCTTCCCCATTCCCATCAGGTCCTCCCTCCCTCCTTTCTCCCCCCTGTCCCCCCTCCCCCTTCATCCCATACCCTCCTTATCCCTCCTCCCTCCTCACCCGGTATTCTCCATGTCCCCCCTATCTCCTTAATCCACACCTACCTGTCCCCCCTTCCCTTAATCCCCCACCCCCCACCCCAAAATCCCCTGTGACCCTGCAAACTACCTCACAGATCATCTCATCCACGGAACAGCTTCCCACACCAGCAGAATGCTTGCCAAGAAAGGGACAAGAAAATGAACAGAAGAAAGTGAGCTTCAAGGCGATGTACACTAACATAGATGGAATTACAAATAAAACAAATGAACTCGGAGAATGGGCACTAGAAGAAAACCCAGACATAATAGCACTCACAGAAACAAAGCTAACGAAAACTATAACAAATGCAGTGTTTCCACAGGGCTACTATGTAGTGAGGAAAGAGAGAGAAGGAAGAGGAGGAGGTGGTGTAGCTTTGCTACTAAGAGAAGGTTGGAGTTTCAAAGAGATGGTAATTCAGAACTGTGAAGGTTTCAGTGACTACATATCAGCCACCATAGCAACTGGAGGATAGAAAATTATAATAGTAGTCATATATAACCCCCCCACCGAATGACAGAAGACCCAGATAGGAATATGATAGAAACAACTTGGCCACCATCAATATAATAGAGAGAGCAGCTTCTGTGGCTAGCAGGAACGGATCCAGACTACTAATTATGGGAGACTTCAACTATGGGAAGATAGATTGGGGGGAACAGAGACCCACATGGAGAGCTAAGCTGCTGGATGTGGCAACAAGAAACTTTCTAAGTCAACACGTGAAGGGACCGACAAGAATGAGAGGAGAGGATGAACCAGCCTTGCTTGATCTGATATTTACCCTAAATGAGCGGGATATAAGGGAAGTTAAGTTGAAAGCCCCCTTGGGAATGAGTGATCATAGTGTATTGAGCTTTGTGTGGTTGAGCTAGGAATTATCACCCCCAAAAAAGAACTGGGAAACAAAGGGCTGGCGTACCGAAAGGGAAACTATGAGGAGATGAATAAATTCTTATGGGATATACATTGGGACACAGAACTCGGAACCAAGTCCGCACAAGACATGATAGACTATGTCACCCAAAAATGTCAGGAGGCTGTAAGCAGGTTTGTCCCAGCCCGACAGGAAAAAACAGAGAAGCAAAGGAACAATCCGTGGTTTAATAAGGAATGTATGAAAGCAAAGGAGCTGAACAAAAGGGCATGGAGGAACTTCCGTAATAACAGAACACCAGAAAGTAGAGAGAGATACCAGAGAACCAGGAACGAGTATGTTAGTGTGAGAAGAGCAGCTGAGAAAAGGTATGAAAATGATATAGCTAATAAGCCAAGACCGAACCAAAGCTACTACACAGTCACATCAGGAGGAAGACAATAGTGAAGGAACAGGTGATGAAACTTAGGGTGGGCGAGGACAGGTACACAGAGAATGACAAAGAGGTGTGTGAAGAACTCAACAAAAGGTTCCAGGAGGTCTTTACAATAGAACAGGGAGAAGTCACGGTGCTAGGAGAGGTGACAGCAAACCAGGTGACCTTGGATAGGTTCGAAATTACAAGAGATGAGGTCAAGAAGCACCTATTGGAGCTGGATGTGAGAAAAGCTGTTGGGCCGGATGGAATCTCGCCATGGATATTGAAAGAGTGTGCAGGAGCACTTTGCTTGCCACTCTCCATAGTGTATAGTAGGTCACTGGAAACGGGAGACCTACCAGAAATATGGAAGACTGCTAATGTAGTACCAATATACAAAAAGGGTGACAGACAAGAGGCACTGAAGTACAGGCCAGTGTCCTTAATTTGTATACCACGCAAGGTGATGGAGAAGATTGTGAGAAAAAACCTAGTAACACATCTGGAGAGAAGAGACTTCGTGACAACCCATCAACATGGGTTCAGGGAGGGTAAATCTTGCCTTACAGGCTTGATAGAATTCTACGATCAGGTGACAAAGATTAAGCAAGAAAGAGAAGGATGGGCGGACTGCATTTTTTTGGACTATCGGAAAGCCTTTGACAAAGTACCCCATAAAAGGTTGATGCATAAGCTGGAGAAACAGGCAGGAGTAACTGGTAGGGCGCTCCAGTGGATAAGGGAGTACCTAAGCAATAGGAAGCAGAGAGTTACAGTGAGGGGTGAGACCTCAGAATGGCGTGAAGTCATTAGTAGAGTCCCACTGGGCTCTGTACTTGGACCTATCCTGTTTCTGATATACGTAAATGATTTCCCAGAGGGTATAGACTCATTCCTATCAATGTTTGCTGACGATGCCAAAATTATGAGAAGGATTAAGACAGAGGAGGACAGCTTAAGGCTTCAAGAAGACCTGGACAAGCTGCAGGAATGGTCGAACAAATGGCTGTTAGAGTTTAACCCAAGCAAATGTAATGTATTGAAGATAGGGGTAGGAAGCAATAGACCAGATACAAGGTATCATTTGGGAGATGAAATACTTCAAGAGTCCGAGAGAGAGAAAGACCTGGGGGTTGATATCACGTCAGACCTGTCCCCTGAAGCTCATATCAAGAGGATAACAGCAGGAGCATGTGCCAGGTTGGCTAACATAAGAACGGCCTTTAGAAACAAGCATAAGACTAAGCTGGAAAAGGTTCAAAGGTTTGCCACCAGACTAGTACCCGAGCTGAGAGGTATGAGCTACGAGGAAAGACTACGGGAATTAAACCTCACTTCGTTGGAAGACAGGAGAGTTAGGGGGGACATGATCACCACATTCAAGATTCTCAAGGGAATCGACAGGGTTGATAAAGACAGGTTATTTAACACAAGGGGCACACGCACTAAGGGACACAGGTGGAAACTGAGTGCCTAAATGAGCCACAGAGACATTAGAAAGAACTTTTTCAGTGTCAGAGTAGTTAACAGATGGAGTGCATTAGGCAGTGATGTGGTGGAGGCTGACTCCATACGCAGTTTCAAATGTAGATATGATAGAGCCCAGTAGGCTCAGGAATCTGTACACCAGTTGATTGACAGTTAAGAGGCGGGACCAAAGAGCCAGAGCTCAACCCCCGCAAGCACAAATAGGTGAGTACAAATAGGTGAGTACACACACACATACACACACACACACACACACACACACACACACACACACACACACACACACATACACACACACACACAGGTGATATATCCATTATGGGCCCTGGTGGATAGCGCGCAGGACTTGTAATTCTGTGGCGCGGGTTCTATTCCCGCATCAGGCAGAAACATATGGGCAAAGTTTCTTTCACCCTGAATGCCCCTGTTACCTAGCAGTAAATAGGTACCTGGGAGTTCGTCAGCTGTCACGGGCTGCTTCCTGCGGGGGGGGGGGGGGGGGTGGGTGTGGAGAACAAAAAATAGTAAACAGTTGATTGACAGTTGAGAGGCGGGCCGAAAGTGCAAAGCTCAACCCCCGCAAACACAACTAGGTGAATACACACACACACACACACACCGGATCCCCCCCAGACATCCCCCGGACCCTCCCCGCCCCCAGTCATCCCCCAGACACCCCCCAGATCCCCCAGATCCCCCCTGCCCCCAGTCACCCCCCAGACATCCCCCAGATCCCCCCAGATCCCCAGAGAAAGGGAGAACTCTGGTACAAGAGTTTCCATGAAGAATCTCAAGGTTTGGTACACCAATGCTGATGGGGTATCTAATAAAGCAGAAGAGATAAAAGAAAGAGTGAGTGAAGCAGATCCTGACATAGTTGCTATTGTGGAAACTAAAATTAATGACATGATCTCAGATGCAATCTTTCCTGAAGAGTACCAGGTGATACGAAAAGAGAGGACACAGAGACAGGGAGAGGGAGTAGCACTCCTAATAAAGCGGAAATGGAAGTTTGAAGACCTGGTAAATCGAGTTACCAATGAGTGCACAAGCTTCATACATGGAACTCTGACAGTAGATGGGAGGAAGATTGTGATCTTGGTAATCTACAATCCCCCACCAAACAGTAGAAGACCCAGGCAGGAGTATGATGACAACAACAAAGCATGTATAGATGAACTGCAGAAGGCAGCAACACTAGCCCACAGAATGAGAGCGAAGCTGCTGATCATGGGGGACCTAAATCATGGAGAGATAAATTGGGAATCAAGGAATCCCAATGGAGGGGACGAAACAAGGGGAGCAAAATTAGTAGATGTTATAGACAGGAATTTCATGACACAACATGTGAAGGAAGACACAAGGGAAAGAGGAGGAGATGCACCGAGCCTATTAGACCTGATTTTCACCCAGAACGTAGAAGATATCGAGAATTTAGAGCATGAAATACCTCTAGGGGCCAGTGACCATTGTGTCCTAGTCTTTGACTACATGATGGAATTCAAACTTATGACCATGGGACAAGAGATCTGGGAAAGGAGAGCTGACTACAGGAAAGGGGACTATATGAGGATAAGGGACTATCTGGATGAAGTGCAGTGGGAGGAAGAAATTAGAGGAAAAACAGTCCAAGATATGATGGATCTAGTCATACAGAAATGCCAGGAGGCCGAAGAGAGATTTATACCAACGGTAAAGGGAAAAAATAAGAAGGAATATAATAACCCATGGTTTAATAGACAGTGTCAGGAAGCAAAAATGGCCAGCAGGCGGGCGTGGAGGAAGTACAGAAGACAAAGAACAGAGGACAACAGAAGCAGATACAACAGAGCTAGGAACGATTACATTAACATAAGACGAACATCGGAAAGGGACTATGAGAACGATATTGCAATCAAAGCGAAAAAACAACCTAAGTTACTACACAGTCATATAAGAAGAAAAATGTCGGTGAACGACCAAGTGACAAGACTAAGGAAGACAGAGGGGGCATATACTGAAAGTGACAAGGAAATCTGCGAGGCACTGAATGCCAGTTTCCATGGAGTGTTCACTACCGAGCCTGAGCAGCTCCCATTGTTGGAAGGGGTTACCCTAGATGAAAGACTATCAGATATAGAGGTGACAGCAGAGGAGGTAATGAAACAGTTGACAACTCTAGATGCAACTAAAGCAGTTGGACCAGACAAAGTATCACCGTGGATACTAAAAGAAGCAGCACAGGCCCTCAGCGTGCCTCTGGCAATGATCTTTAATGAGTCACTTATGTCAGGAGAATTGCCCAGTTGCTGGAAGAAGGCAAATGTCGTGCCGATCTTCAAGAAAGGCGATAGGGAGGAGGCACTTAACTATAGACCTGTATCACTGACAAGCATCCCCTGTAAAATACTGGAAAGAATAATTAGGCTACGACTGGTTGCACACCTGGAGAACATTAGGTTTGTGAACAAACATCAACATGGGTTCTGGACAGGGAAATCGTGCCTAACAAACCTTCTGGAATTCTATGATAAAATAACGAGGATAAGACAGGACAGAGATGGTTGGGCAGACTGCATATTTCTGGACTGCCAAAAAGCCTTTGATACAGTACCGCACATGAGACTGCTGTTCAAGCTCGAGAGGCAGGCGGGGGTGGGGGGAAAGGTCCTAGCATGGATAAGGAACTACCTAACAGGAAGGAGCCAAAGAGTTACGGTAAGGGGCGAGAAGTCGGACTGGCGAACAGTAACAAGTGGAGTACCACAAGGATCGGTGCTGGGACCAATTCTATTTCTTGTATATGTTAACGACATGTTTACAGGCGTAGAGTCCTACATGTCGATGTTTGCGGATGATGCAAAGTTGATGAGAAGAGTTGTGACAGATGAGGATTGCAGGATCCTCCAAGAGGACCTGAACAGATTGCAGAGATGGTCAGAGAAATGGCTACTAGAATTCAACACGAGCAAATGTAAAGTTATGGAAATGGGACTAGGAGATAGGAGACCAAAGGGACAGTATACAATGAAGGGGAACAGCCTACCTGTAACGACGCGTGAAAGAGACCTGGGGGTGGACGTAACACCTAATCTATCTCCTGAGGCACATATTAATAGGATAACGACAGCAGCGTACTCTACACTGGCAAAAGTTAGAACATCATTCAGAAACCTAAGTAAGGAGGCATTTAGGACGCTTTACACTGCCTACGTAAGGCCAGTCTTAGAGTATGCCGCCTCATCATGGAGTCCCCATCTGAAGAAGCATATAATGAAACTGGAAAGGGTTCAGAGGTTTGCAACGAGACTCGTCCCAGAGCTATGAGGGATGGGGTATGAGGAGCGCCTGAGGGAACTGTGCCTTACGACACTAGAAAGAAGAAGGGAGAGGGGGGACATGATAGGAACATATAAGATACTCAGAGGGATTTGACAGAGTGGACATAGACGAAATGTTCACACGGAATAGTAACAGCACGAGAGGACATGGATGGAAGCTTGAAACTCAGATGAGTCACAGAGATGTTAGGAAGTTTTCTTTTAGCGTGAGAGTAGTGGGGAAATGGAATGCACTTCAGGAACAGGTTGTGGAAGCAAATACTATTCATAATTTTAAAACCAGGTATGATAGGGAACTGGGACAGGAGTCATTGCTGTAAACAACCGATGCTCGAAAGGCGGGATCCAAGAGTCAATGCTCGATCCTGCAGACACAACTAGGTGAGTACACACACACACACACACACACACACACACACACACACACACACACACACACACACACACACACACACACACACACACACACACACACACAGGACAGAGGGAAGGTAAAGGCGCCAGGTTGACCACAACTAACCTCTCCACTACCCGCTCACAGACCAGGTCATAAGATAGGGAGTTGATAACTTGAACTCACACTTCTGGTTGGGTGTGTGTGAGCTTAACCTCGTCTCTCTCTCACTCTCCGCCAACTAAGACGTCCTTCGTCATCACCTTACGGGGATTACCTTACGGGGATTACCATGCTGTGATTCCAGGGTTCAAGGTCCCCGCGGCCGGGTGTGTGACCAAGCCTCCCAGCAGCCACGTTCTGTCTCAAACGGTATATCAGTTACAAAAAAATTTCTGAGTCAACAGTGTCTATCTCCAGCAGTCTTCTGTTTCACGACGGTGTTGGGGTCGGCACGATGTTGGACTTACTAGTATTTGTTCCTAGTCTGGGTTATATATCACTTCCGTATGGCTTTTGTTTGTTCACCTGATACAATTTCTGCCTCGTAATTCCCGAATAGTTTGTGTCGGAGGAGAACTGTAGCGTCACCCATGTGGAACACCTCGTTTTAAAACAGAATTTTTAATCCCTGAAGGCAAATGGGGCGAGGTGGTTATCTTGAGATTATCTTGAGATGATTTAGGCTTTTTTTTTTATTTAGTGTCGCCGCGGCCCGGTCCTCGACCAGGCCTCCACCCCCAGGAAGCAGCCCGTGACAGCTGACTAACACCCAGGTACCTATTTTACTGCTAGGTAACAGGGGCATAGGGTGAAAGAAACTCTGCCCATTGTTTCTCGCCGGCGCCTGGGATCGAACCCAGGACCACAGGATCACATGTCTCGCGTGCTGTCCGCTCGGCCGACCGGCTCCTTTGGTTGGACGAACCTTTGACAAACCGCCGGTTTCCTGTCCTCGTCGAGGCCGCTAAAGTGGTAGTGACACTCAGGTAAACTCAGGTAACTATTTGTTTGCCATCTTTATATATAATACTGAGTTTACCATGGCTCTTCCCTACATATTGATCTGCGACATTACTGCTGATATACCCGCAGGTCTAACGACGAGACGTCTCGTTAAGTCTCTGAAGTAACTCGTTACCACGACTGAGTGACCGAGTAACTCATTACCACGACTGAGGGACCGAGTAACTCATTACCATGACTGAGGGACCGAGTAACTCATTACCATGACTGAGGGACCGAGTAACTCATTACCACGACTGAGGGACCGAGTAACTCATTACCACGACTGAGGGACCGAGTAACTCATTACCACGTGTGGGACATTTGGGGCTTGGCTCTATTTATTTAAATATTAATGTAATGAAAATCAATTACGAAGGACTACCCGCTTTTATAGTAAAGAGGAAAACTAATAACATGTGATCATTAGAAAATTCCTAGATGAACCAGTAACTATGGATAAATACTAGAGAATATAATCACTTATATAATTAATGGGCTGTATATAATTTAATTGAATCAAAGCCTCAAACACCTACATTGGGGGGGTATTACTAGAACTTCATATAAGTCTAGGAACTAGTGTGGTTCGTGCACCAGTTCATTATGTAATAACTTAATCTTATGACCAATTATAGAATCATTGAATTTGTCACCAATAAGAACATAGATTATGAACATGAGAAATTAATGATTATAATAAACACGTGTTAATCCAGAAAACAGTGATCCGTAGTAATAATACACAACAGATAATGTAATTAATGGAATACGGAAAGAGGTCTTAGCTTGAAGACGTTTTAAAAGACATCGGTCATGAATCATCCTAGGAATCTCCTGAACTCATCATGGAACACTGGGCGATGATTAACACGGGAAATGACAGCTCGGGGAATTCTTCACACACAAGCTGTAAATCAAGATATATTCAGTAGCAACATATTAGGCTGCTAAATATCTATGTTCAAGAAATTAAAATGGAGAGTGGAAACAGATAATAACCTGTGTTTTATTTTAGTCGCTCGGCGTGACGACAAGCTACCTGGCTATAACCTATCCATAATGATGCATCAAAAAGGAATAAAGGTACTTAGCTAATAGGGCACTGTGTAAGTTGAGGCTTGCCGAAGCTCGCGTCCTAGGTTCTGGCGTCGTAATAACGAACACGTGGTGTCGAGCCTAGACTAGATGTTGATGCGCTTCTCTGGCCGGTCACGTTGGGCTACACGGAACAAATTAACAGGTTCCGGGCTGAACGTCAAGTTAATTCTCGTTGACGGTTCACCACGATGTATCCTGTGACACTGACACCAGCTAAGTTGCTATATTCTGCAACAATTCTTCACACCTCACAGCAGCGACTTTCCTCCTCCACACGCTCTCGGTGGCGTCTTCTCGAGTAATGGCGTCTTCTCAAGTAATGGCGTCTCCTCTGCCCCTACACAAATTATTTACTACGAATAATATCATTTCTCGCAGTTGCGAATGAAATGCTTGGATAAGGACGGGTTTATTATTCAGAGGAGTTAAATATTATTATTTGCTCGTTTTACGATGGTAAACGAGCAATGGAGATGAATTAAAGTCTCTCCAGGGCATTCACGCGTGACGTTAAATTTATTACCAGATAACAGTTGTAACTAGAAAAGCTCTATTTGGCATTATTTGGGAATCAGGTTATCTGTAAATAATTATCACACAGAACACCGTTGTTTTATAGAGAATCAAACTCAATTCTCTGACACACTGGATATAGATGTGTTTATTATAATGGAATCTGACGCAATACTGGCGTCTGGTGACGTAAGAATTCTAGCCTTATTGTACAGATGCAATTATTAGTACATGTGAACTCTACGGTTGGTTAATTTTAATTACTACAGTGATTAGTAGATTTAGTAACAATTAATAATAATACAACAGTGTTGTATTAGTGTTGGAAATTTCCAACATAACTGCGGGGGGAGAATTTTCGGGTCGCAGTGTAATGTGAAGTACTGACACACCCATCCCGAAGTTGGTATTAATATTAGTATATTAGTATGTTAGTATGTTAGTACACACATAACGAATGTCCCGTATTTGTCAAGGACATACAAGAAACTTAAGTCTTGCAGATTTCATGTTAAATGGAACATGTTATTATGAATTACCTAAAGCTAATAACTAAGAAAGTTTACAATAAACTCTGTGACTGGTGTCGCTATGACATGTAATGTGTATGTTACAAAGTCTCAAAGTCTGCAAACTCTCAGATACTCTAGATAAATAATGTTATTTATAGCCTATACAACAATTAAAGATTTAAATCACACAATTCAAATAACTGAGAATCTACTATGATGAGAATGTCCTGGGTCATAGTGACTTGTAATGATTCGTTACTTGACATCACACCACAGTATCATCATGGTTACTTAAATTGGATGTAAAGGGATTTACTCTTGGTCAGAGCTGTAATAGGCTTGCAGTTTCCGCTTACATTGTTGAAACTGCTTACATTCTAGTGGGGCGGTTGCTCGGTGGATCAGAATTACTGTCCTTGGAAACTACTGGGGAAGCTGGCTCTGGCAGACACTCTCGTTCTGCAAATTCAAGAGGTACCAACTTATCTAAAGTTTTCAGAGTAGTGTTGCCTCGGCATAAAACTTTCACTACTCTCAGGATACCTTGATGATCTGGATGAATGGCAACAATTTTGCCTTTGGGCCACTCTGACCTTGGTCCATCACTGTCGACTAATACTAGGTCCCCTGGTTTAAGTTGCACTTTATTATAAGGACTCGAAGCTCCGTAGTGGTACTCTCGTAGAGCTGTGAGGTACTCTCGAGTCCACACCTCATTCCACCTGTCAATAACCCTTGAGAGATGCTGGTAGCTTTCCACCAAGTCACTTCTGGCCACATGTGAAGGGCCTACGGGGTCCTCTTCGGCTAAAGGTATGAGAGGGCTCAGTAGACCTGCATGTATCAAGTGTGAGGGACTCAAGAGGTTCTCTCTGGGAGAAATCATCAGACAGGTATGTTAATGGGCGGTTATTGACTCGCGGCTCGATTTCCACAACAATGGTTTGGAGTTTGGAGTAACTGACCTTTTGTCTGTGTAAGGTTTTTCTTAAACACTTCTTAACAGTGCCTATCATTCGCTCATAGAACCCACCTTGCCAAGGGGCTCTTGGTGCTATAAATTTCCAGTGACATTGTCGTCTCTGCACGACTGACTGTACTTCTGGATGATTCCAGACTTCTCGCAGACAGGCTTCTCCTGCCACAAAATTGGAACCATTGTCCGATATCATTAGTTTGGGACAAGATCTGCGAGCTGCAAATCTGC
Organism: Procambarus clarkii; assembly: GCF_040958095.1. Classification (NCBI taxonomy): domain Eukaryota; kingdom Metazoa; phylum Arthropoda; class Malacostraca; order Decapoda; family Cambaridae; genus Procambarus; species Procambarus clarkii. The sequence continues at coordinate 17,731,058 of NC_091239.1, read as the reverse complement.
GGAAGGCTTGGATGAAGGTTTCAGCACTCATATCTGAAGTCACTTCTAAATGTACGCCTCTGGTTGTAGCACACGTAAAGAGACAAATGTATGCTTTCACTGGTATCTTGTCTGGGTTGCCAGTGAGAAGTAAGGCTCCTGTGTAATCAACACCAGTGGTTTCAAAGGGACGAAGATGAACCACTCTTTCTTCAGGGAGTGGTGGAGGTCCTGGGTAAGGACATACTCTAGCATCGTATCTTTTACAGATTACACAAAATTTAATAATGGACTTAACTGTCTGACGACCTTGAGGAAGCCAGTACTTTTGTCTAAGGTCGGTGAGAGTATCTAACACTCCACCATGTAAAGTACCATATTGATGGTGATGTAAAACTAGAAGTTTAGTGATGATGTGGTGACGTGGTAGAAGAATTGGATTCTTTGTGTCCAGATCAATTTTTGCATGAAGCAAACGTCCTCCACATCTTAGTATATTATGAGTGTTGGCATCATACCAGATACCTAGAGACTTAGTTAATTTATCTGGAAGATTTTCATACTCGCTTCCATATGTCTCTTGTTGTGCACGTTTGATCCAGTAGAGGATAGGATTGGGAAACTTATGTCGAATTCCTATCTTAGCAAGAAAGTCAAACACATGTGCAGTCACTCTTAATAACTTACTTAAGTTAGAATAATTGTGAGGATCAATGGCTAAGATTCGTTGAGGTTCTGGTTCTTTCATGGGAGTGGTGATATTGGTCACTATGACTTGTGGCTTTTGTTTGGGCCACTGACCACCAACAAGCCATGAAGGTCCATTGAACCACAGCGAAGACTTGATAAGTTGTTTTAGTGTTAATCCTCGAGATAAATAATCTGCAGGATTGTCCTTAGTAGGAACATGTCTGAATTTATATCCAGCAGATAACTCATGAATTTCCCTAACACGATTACTGACGTAGGGAGTCTTATTGTTGTTGTTTCTTACCCATTGTAAGACTGCCTCATTGTCTGACCACACTACAATCTCACCAAAGTGAATATTATTGAGTGTCTTTGTCAGGCAATGAGCCAATCTTACTCCCACCAGCAATGCAGTCAACTCCATTTGAGGTAAAGATCTCTTCTTAATGGGAGCAACTCTTGCTTTAGATGTGAGCAAAATTGATTGTGCACTATTAACTAAGTAGGCTACAGCGCCATATGCTTTGCCAGAGGCATCGCAGAAAACGTGCAAATTGGTGGGTAAGTTTGGTCCTGAAGCATTACGAGGAAATTTCAAAACACCTAACTGATTAAAATCCGTTGTGAGTATCTGCCATTTAGCTTGTAACTCACTTGGTAACGGATCATCCCATCCCATATGTTTCTGCCAGCACTCCTGCATTAGGAGTTTGCCCCTTATTAATATAGGACTAAGTAAGCCTAAAGGGTCAAATGGTTGACTGACAAACGAGAGCAATGTTCTCATGGTAAGGGTTGAGTTATCGGTTTGTACTGACTTGACATTCATCTCGTCAGTGCTGGTGTTCCATTCCACGCCTAGAATCTTTAATTGATTGGGTACCTGATAACCTGGAAATTCTTTCTCGATTACCTGGTTTAGTAATTCATTATTTGAGGCCCATGACTGTAGTAGCATATTGGCCCCTAATAGCTCACGGTTAGCCTCATGGTAGATTTCTACCAAATTAGTTTGATCATTAGTTGTTCCCTGGAAATTGTCGACATACAAGTTGTCGCTAATGTCTGCCTTATAAGGGCTATTTGACTTCCTCAAATGTGTGTCTAATGTTGCTTGCAAAAGAAATGGGGAAGACGTCGCTCTGAATAATACTGAGGCAAAACGATATGTGATGATATCACTGTTAGGATCCAGTGGGTCCTTAATCCAGAGAAACTTTGTATAGTTACGATCTTCCTCCTGCAAACCTACTCGGAGGAAAGCTTTGCTGATATCAGCAGTATAGGCGAAAATACCAGTGCGGAATCGTAACAGTACATCATGTAGCCTTTGTGTTAGGCTAGGTCCCGTTTGGAGACATTCATTTAAAGACACACTGCTTGGCTTCACTTTAGCACTGCAGTTGAAGACAATACGGATAGGTGTTGTCAATGAGTCTTTCATCACAGCGTGATGAGGTAAATAATGACCTATTTTTCGGTCATCGTTATCAACAACTTCAATAAATTTACTGTTAAGTTGTTGTTGGATGAGTTGATGATACATGTTCAGTTTGTCTGGCTGCTTCTGTAGCCGTGCTAATTGAGACTGCAATTGTGAGGCTGCCATAAAATAATTAACTGGAAGTTGTGGATGATTCAACTTCCATGGGAGTCTTACCCAGTATTGTTTATTTTTATAGACAACTGTATCCAGATATTGCTGGTAAGTCCACATATCATCAGGGCTTGGTTGTTCAGGGACAATACCTAAAGTGTCTAAATCCCACAGACGATGTACAGGTGGATCAGACTCAATATCTTCAGATATTTCTCTGAAACGTAGGGGTGACTGTTCCAAGCCTAGTCACGCCACTATTATGTTGTTAGATTGTTGGCTTGTTGACGCTGGATTTTGTCGGAAAAGCACCGGTCCAGTAAGCAATTTGCCTCCAGCAGATGACAACAAATTCATTCCGTGTTGTCTAGTGCATCCCGTTATAAATTTGTAATAATGATCCGCGCCTATAAGTATTCCAACATCAGTGAGGCAGTCAGAATTTATTTTGTAGTCTGCTAGCCTCATGCAGTTTCGTTTAAGATGTTTCGTAGTGCGAGCTAACCCTGTGACCTGCAGGTCTGTAGGAAGTTTATCTACTACTACCGCTTGTATTGGACTAGTGGAAGATCCAAGTCTCACTAATACCTTAACTACTTGGTATTCACGAGGTCCACTATTAGTCAAGAAACCAGAAATATTTAACCTCACACTTTTGGCAGGTTTTAAATTTAACTGCTCTACTAACTGTTGTGTAATGAAGGTTTTCTGTGATCTTGATCAAAAAGACCTCTAGTGTTAACTCTAGATCTCCGGTTTATTAGTCTAAGTTGAGCTGTAGGCAGAGTGGTATTATTGCCTGACTCAGTAGCAAGTACATTTATTTCTTGATGCACTTTGCAATATTGCACGGTGGTAGAATTCGTGGAATTCTCCCCAGTGATGATGGATGGTGTAGAAGATTTTCTACATAAGGCGTAGTGATGTACACCTTGGTTGCATCTATTGCAGGAACGTAGCTGCACTACACATTTTTTGGGATCATGAGAGCCCATGCACTTGTGTATTTCTTGCAACCTTTTAATCCTAGTATTATAAGTAGGATAAACAGAGCATTGGTAGGTGGCATGTCCTTGATTACAAAACAGACACCTTCTCTCCTTGTTTGACTTGGTCTCTTTAGTAGACAAGTCATTGGTTATCTCAGAAGGAGACACCGAATAAGCACCTACGTTTCCACTTCTTTTCCCAGTGGATGGAGTAGTCTTGGATTTATATTTACTAGACTTATTCAAAGTCGGTTTGGGTTTGACTGAAGTGTCAGTATTAGTTGGTTTAGACTCAGGTTTAATTTTATCATGAGTCTTCAACCTGTTAACCGTTATTCTCAGTCCCTCGAATATTTGGTCAAGAGTGAGAAACTCGGTATTATAGTGTGAGCAGAGCTCTGTTAAGACATTTCGAGGTAATTTCCTCTGCAAAAGTAACTAGATTGACCATTCTGAAGCTGGTATATCAACTTTAGTACCTAAGGCCTTTACTAGAGACTCTACTTCTAGTCTGAAGCTTTGAAGTGACTCTGGTCTACTATTTGGTGCATTCAGATCTAGCAATTGATAATAAAGGTTAGCTATACTCAACTCTTTGTTGCAATAGTTTAACTTCAACAGTTTTATAGCTTCCTCATAATTACTCTCATCGAGAGTTAGGTTATGTATGACCTTTTTAGCCTCTCCTTTGAGAAGACTAAGCAGGTATGAGAATTTAGAAACCTTGTCAAGAGACGATTTCTTATGTATATGAACTTCAAAGGAAGTCCAAAAATTGTCCCAATTTTCTGTATCTAATCCTGAAAATGTAGCTAAGTCTAAAGTAGGTAAACGAACCTCTGGTAGTTGGTTACTGAATTGAGACCCTGTGTTACTGGTATTGGATTTAGATTGTTATGCTAGTTTAGATAGCATGTAAAGTTTATCTTGAGTCTCCTCTTCGTACTGGGAGATATCGTCTATAATTTGACTTACTTCATCAGGATCAGTTTCTATGGTATTCAGTAGAGTAAGATAAGACTGAATTGTAGACTTAACTTGATCAAATTTCAGATCAGCTACTCTTACTGATGTCTCTAAGTGATAAGAGTCAATGGGAGTTTCTTTAGATAAGCCCTCAGCCTTGTTAATTAGTCTGGTCAAATGACCTTTAAGGCCAATATAGGTTCTCCTTAATTGTTCAGGAGTAGCCATGTTGGGCTTGGGTCCAAACTTCATGGGATTAGAGTAAGTATTACTAATGAAGCTTGGGTACTTGCTCATTAGTGGACAAGTAACATTAAATGTAGCCTAATTTAAGGTGGCTAATTTATACTCTACCTCACTTGAGGTTAAATGTACCTACCTAACAACAAGTAGCCAGATATTTTGTGCACTGTCTGAACTTCACCATTAGTTCTCGTCCAGTTAGCTCTTCTATATCACCATTAGAGGTAATGGTGATCATTCAGCACTACACAAAATAGATACACAAAATAATGAGTACAAGATGAAATATTATGGAGACACTCCAATCAGAGTTATCTCAAAGTTTAATCCCACCCTGGATAGGGTCAGCACAAATAGTATAATACATACACTACTGACTAGCTTAAGTCTAGTCGTGATAATTCCTACCTAAGAACTATAAATTTATTTAGTCTGGGCTTGTACCAAATTCAGCACAATCTCAGCCTAAATTCTACCTAATAAGAGTGGTAAAGATTATTGTGGTGCAGTAAGGTGAATATAATTGTGCTGTATTTTTTTTTTTTTTTTTTTTTTATAGTTTATAAGTGTGTACTTGCACACACAAGTGAAACAATTATGTACAGTTAAGTTTGGCTTGCTAGCCACAGCCGTTTGTGATAGTTGATGGTGTTGATCAACTTGTCAACCACATGTAACCTAGACTCACCTGACAAGTGTACACCATCTCTGGCCAGGTTTTGTCTATAAGGTCTGGCTGTAAATTGGATATAAGTGGCATCCAATCTCACTCGTTTTTTCAGCCTGAAATTTATGTACTTAGCAGCTCTCTGGTAGTATTCTGGTGTTACTCCCCAACGATTATCTTGACTTGGTTGGCGAGGTTCCACTAACGTGAATACTACCGAATTACTGATGAGCTTGAAAGAAGAAATTATGGCTTTAAGGTGCTTGATCACCTCAGCTAGATGACGAGTAGGATGGATGTCATTACCACCTAAATAAATAATGGTTAGATGGTGAGGCCACTCTAACGCAGGTGTTAGTGTGGAATTGTTATAAAAGTTATGAGCTGTTGCTCCTGGTGACCTAAAGATTCTTACTTCTGTATGAGGTATAGGTACAAGTATTGTGGGTAATTGACTGTGTCCCACGAGTGCTACCTTATACATGAGGTGAAAGTAGCAATGAATTGGTGTGACTTAGGCTAACCTATGTGTTACGTTGTTGGTAGACACAATTAATTAAAATGGTTAGTCTAGACTACATCACATAAAGATTAGTTTTTACTAATTAGTATTTATAATTATAATTTATGTTTATCCGGTTCGATAAGGACCATAATGTGGGACATTTGGGGCTTGACTCTATTTATTTAAATATTAATGTAATGAAAATCAATTACGAAGGACTACCCGCTTTTATAGTAAAGAGGGAAACTAATAAAATGTGATCATTAGAAAATTCCTAGATGAACCAGTAACTATGGATAAATACTAGAGAATATAATCACTTATATAATTAATGGGTTGTATATAATTTAATTGAATCAAAGCCTCAAACACCTACATTGGGGGGCTATTACTAGAACTTCATATATGTCTAGGAACTAGTGTGGTTCGTGCACCAGTTCATTATGTAATAACTTAATCTTATGACCAATTATAGAATCATTGAATTTGTCACCAATAAGAACATAGATTATGAACATGAGAAATTAATGATTATAATAAACACGTGTTAATCCAGAAAACAGTGATCCGTAGTAATAATACACTACAGATAATGTAATTAATGGAATACGGAAAGAGGTCTTAGCTTGAAGACATTTTCCAAGACATCGGTCATGAATCATCCTAGGAATCTCCTGAACTCATCATGGAACACTGGGCGATGATTAACACGGGAAATGACAGCTCGGGGAATTCTTCACACACAAGCTGTAAATCAAGATATATTCAGTAGCAACATGTTAGGCTGCTAAATATCTATGTTCAAGAAATTAAAATGGAGAGTGGAAACAGATAATAACCTGTGTTTTATTTTAGTCGCTCGGCGTGACGACAAGCTACCCGGCTATAACCTATCCATAATGATGCATCAAAAGGGAATAAAGGTACTTAGCTAATAGGGCACTGTGTAAGTTGAGGCTTGCCGAAGCTCGCGTCCTAGGTTCTGGCGTCGTAATAACGAACACGTGGTGTCGAGCCTAGCCTAGATGTTGATGCGCTTCTCTGGCCGGTCACGTTGGGCTACACGGAACAAATTAACAGGTTCCGGGCTGAACGTCAAGTTAATTCTCGTTGACGGTTCACCACGATGTATCCTGTGACACTGACACCAGCTAAGTTGCTATATTCTGCAACAATTCTTCACACCTCACAGCAGCGACTTTCCTCCTCCACACGCTCTCGGTGGCGTCTTCTCGAGTAATGGCGTCTCCTCTGCCCCCCCCCCCCCCCCCGCTCCGCGTCCCGCATTTGATACACAAATTATTTACTACGAATAATATCATTTCTCGCAGTTGCGACTGAAATGCTTGGATAAGGACGGGTTTATTATTCAGAGGAGTTAAATATTATTATTTGCTCGTTTTACGATGGTAAACGAGCAATGGAGATGAATTAAAGTCTCTCCAGGGCATTCACGCGTGACGTTAAATTTGTTACCAGATAACAGTTGTAACTAGAAACGCTCTATTTGGCATTATTTGGGAATCAGGTTATCTGTAAATAATTATCACACAGAACACCGTTGTTTTATAGAGAATCAAACTCAATTCTCTGACACACTGGATATAGATGTGTTTATTATAATGGAATCTGACGCAATTCTTACGTCTGGTGACGTAAGAATTCTAGCCTTATTGTACAGATGCAATTATTAGTACATGTGAACTCTACGGTTGGTTAATTTTAATTACTACAGTGATTAGTAGATTTAGTAATAATTAATAATAATACAACAGTGTTGTATTAGTGTTGGAAATTTCCAACACCACGACTGAGGGACCGAGTAACTCATTACCACGACTGAGGGACCGAGTAACTCATTACCCATGACTGAGAGACCGAGTAACTCATTTCCCATGACTGAGAGACCGAGTAACTCATTACCCATGACTGAGAGACCGAGTAACTCATTACCCATGACTGAGAGACCGAGTAACTCATTTCCCATGACTGAGAGACCGAGTAACTCATTACCCATGACTGAGAGACCGAGTAACTCATTTCCCATGACTGAGAGACCGAGTAACTCATTACCCATGACTGAGAGACCGAGTAACTCATTACCCATGACTGAGAGACCGAGTAACTCATTTCCCATGACTGAGAGACCGAGTAACTCATTTCCCATGACTGAGAGACCGAGTAACTCATTTCCCATGACTGAGAGACCGAGTAACTCATTACCCATGACTGAGAGACCGAGTAACTCATTACCCATGACTGAGAGACCGAGTAACTCATTACCCATGACTGAGAGACCGAGTAACTCATTACCCATGACTGAGAGACCGAGTAACTCCTTACCCATGACTGAGAGACCGAGTAACTCATTACCCATGACTGAGGGACCGAGTTACTCATTACCAAGACTGAGGGACCGAGTAACTCATTACCAAGAGAGTGCACGAGCCAGAGTGCAAACTCTTACACAATTCCACATGCACCAAAAAGTTTACGAGGTCTTAAAGGTTCATTTACGATGTTCCTAACTACTCAAAAATTGAGGTAATAGATGTCATTGTGTAGGTGATTTAATTGCTCGTTCAGGTGCGTGAGAATTTGCAAATTTGCTAATATATATGCTATTTGTAATCTAATAAACTACAGCTATTTTTGTAACGACTCTAATGCTATCGTGGTGGGTAATACAGTTTTTTTTAGCTGTATTGCTTACGATATCTCGTGTTTTAACTGTGATTACGATATCCAGTGTTTTGTAAGTTGCGTTAGTGATTGACGGTACTGTAGGTTGTCGCGTTCAGATGTCTGGTTATCTATTTTGTTTGTTTTTAAATTGAACTAGAATTTTAGGGGAATTTTGATATGAATTGTTTGTGATGTTAGGCTTCCAGGACCCATTGTTAGCGGGAGATAATTGTTTAGGTGAAATGTTGGTCAAGTGGGAAATAATTCACAGCCTCACTTGTCGTTACAGCACCATGTGGTTAAGGTTACAGCCACCATGTAGTTGAGGTTACAGCACCATGTAGTTGAGGTTACAGCACCATGTAGGTGAGGTTACAGCCCCCATGTAGGTGAGGTTACAGCCACCATGTAGTTGAGGTTACAGCCCCCATGTAGGTGAGGTTACAGCCACCATGTAGGTGAGGTTACAGCCCCCATGTAGGTGAGGTTACAGCCACCATGTAGGTGAGGTTACAGCCCCCATGTAGGTGAGGTTACAGCCCCCATGTAGGTGAGGTTACAGCCACCATGTAGGTGAGGTTACAGCCCCCATGTAGGTGAGGTTACAGCCCCCATGTAGGTGAGGTTACAGCCCCCATGTAGGTGAGGTTACAGCCCCCATGTAGGTGAGGTTACAGCCCCCATGTAGGTGAGGTTACAGCCCCCATGTAGGTGAGGTTACAGCCCCCATGTAGGTGAGGTTACAGCCACCATGTAGGTGAGGTTACAGCCACCATGTAGGTGAGGTTACAGCCACCATGTAGGTGAGGCTACAGCCACCATGTAGGTGAGGTTACAGCCCCCATGTAGGCGAGGTTACAGCCCCCATGTAGGTGAGGTTACAGCCACCATGTATTTGGGGTTACAGCCACCATGTAGTTGGGGTTACAGCACCATGTAGGTGAGGTTACAGCCACCATGTAGGTGAGGTTACAGCCACCATGTAGTTGAGGTTACAGCCCCCATGTAGGTGAGGTTACAGCCTCCATGTAGGTGAGGTTACAGCCACCATGTAGTTGAGGTTACAGCCACCATGTAGTTGAGGTTACAGCCACCATGTAGGTGAGGTTACAGCCCCCATGTAGGTGAGGTTACAGTCACCATGTAGGTGAGGTTACAGTCACCATGTAGGTGAGGTTACAGCCACCATGTAGTTGGGGTTACAGCACCATGTAGGTGAGGTTACAGCCATCATGTAGGTGAGGTTACAGCACCATGTAGGTGAGGTTACAGCACCATGTAGGTGAGGTTACAGCCCCCATGTAGGTGAGGTTACAGCCACCATGTAGGTGAGGTTACAGCCCCCATGTAGGTGAGGTTACAGCCCCCATGTAGGTGAGGTTATAGCCACCATGTAGGTGAGGTTACAGCCCCCATGTAGGTGAGGTTACAGCCCCCATGTAGGTGAGGTTACAGCCCCCATGTAGGTGAGGTTACAGCCCCCATGTAGGTGAGGTTACAGCCCCCATGTAGGTGAGGTTACAGCCCCCATGTAGGTGAGGTTACAGCCACCATGTAGGTGAGGTTACAGCCACCATGTAGGTGAGGTTACAGCCACCATGTAGGTGAGGCTACAGCCACCATGTAGGTGAGGTTACAGCCCCCATGTAGGCGAGGTTACAGCCCCCATGTAGGTGAGGTTACAGCCACCATGTATTTGGGGTTACAGCCACCATGTAGTTGGGGTTACAGCACCATGTAGGTGAGGTTACAGCCACCATGTAGGTGAGGTTACAGCCACCATGTAGTTGAGGTTACAGCCCCCATGTAGGTGAGGTTACAGCCTCCATGTAGGTGAGGTTACAGCCACCATGTAGTTGAGGTTACAGCCACCATGTAGTTGAGGTTACAGCCACCATGTAGGTGAGGTTACAGCCCCCATGTAGGTGAGGTTACAGTCACCATGTAGGTGAGGTTACAGTCACCATGTAGGTGAGGTTACAGCCACCATGTAGTTGGGGTTACAGCACCATGTAGGTGAGGTTACAGCCACCATGTAGGTTAGGTTACAGCACCATGTAGGTGAGGTTACAGCACCATGTAGGTGAGGTTACAGCCCCCATGTAGGTGAGGTTACAGCCCCCATGTAGGTGAGGTTACAGCCACCAAGTAGTTGAGGTTACAGCCACCATGTAAGTGAGGTTACAGCCACCATGTAGGTGAGGTTACAGCCCCCATGTAGTTGAGGTTACAGCCACCATGTAGGTGAGGTTACAGTCACCATGTAGGTGAGGTTACAGCCACCATGTAGGTGAGGTTACAGCCACCATGTAGGTGAGGTTACAGCCACCATGTAGGTGAGGTTACAGCCACCATGTAGGTGAAGTTACAGCACCATGTAGGTGAGGTTACAGCCACCATGTAGGTGAGGTTACAGCACCATGTAGGTGAGGTTACAGCCACCATGTAGTTGAGGTTACAGCACCATGTAGGTGAGGTTACAGCCACCATGTAGGTGAGGTTACAGCCCCCATGTAGGTGAGGTTACAGCCCCCATGTAGGTGAGGTTACAGCCACCATGTAGTTGAGGTTACGGCCACCATGTAGTTGAGGTTACAGCCACCATGTAGGTGAGGTTACAGCCCCCATGTAGGTGAAGTTACAGCACCATGTAGTTGAGGTTACGGCCACCATGTAGTTGAGGTTACAGCCATCATGTAGGTGAGGTTACAGCCACCATGTAGATGAGGTTACAGCCCCCATGTAGGTGAGGTTACAGCCACCATGTAGGTGAGGTTACAGTCACCATGTAGGTGAGGTTACAGCCCCCATGTAGGTGAGGTTACAGCCACCATGTAGGTGAGGTTACAGCCACCATGTAGGTGAGGCTACAGCCACCATGTAGGTGAGGTTACAGCCCCCATGTAGGTGAGGTTACAGCCCCCATGTAGGTGAGGTTACAGCCACCATGTAGGTGAGGTTACAGCCCCCATGTAGGTGAGGCTACAGCCACCATGTAGGTGAGGTTACAGCCACCATGTAGGTGAGGCTACAGCCCCCATGTAGGTGAGGTTACAGCCCCCATGTAGGTGAGGTTACAGCCCCCATGTAGGTGAGGTTACAGCCCCCATGTAGGTGAGGTTACAGCCACCATGTAGTTGAGGTTACAGTACCATGTAGTTGGGTTTGTAACTCAAAGTATTTAGGGCTGTAACCCTATGTAAATGGCTTGACGCTTTCCTCTGAAAATGCCCTCAATATCTCTCTCCCTCCCTCCCTCTCTCTCTCCCTCCTTCTCTCTCTCTCTCCCCCTCCCTCTCTCTCTCTCCCTCCCTCTCTCTCTCTCTCTCCCTCCCTCCCTCCCTCCCTCTCTCTCTCTCTCTCTCTCTCTCTCTCTCTCTCTCTCTCTCTCTCTCTCTCTCTCTCTCTCTCTCTCTCTCTCTCTCTCTCTCCCTCTCTCTCACTCTCGTGTTCTAAGAAAACAGGCCAAAAATCAACGACATATTGCGACACTGAAAAATATTTGGCCACATTTTCTGCATACAGGAGGAGGCGAGGGACCTGGACCTCGCTGGTGGGAAAATGATGGCAAATTGCACTGAAGCAAACAGGCCTCGGAGTGATATTGCTGTTGACGTCCACCACAGTTCTTCCAAACCTCATTTGTTCTCAGTTTATTTTCCTTGTCACATGTCAGTGGGTGCCTGGGGTGAGGAGGAGGTTCAGGGATCTCTGGGGAACCTTGAAGCTTCTCAGTATAGCGGTATATACACGTGGGTATAGCGGCCGTGTATAGCGGTATATACACGTGGGTATAGCGCCCGTGGTCACGCCCATGAAGACCCCCTTCTTAGGAATATTTATACAACCTGAAGCCAGCTATAAGCCCACCGGCTGACATGTTAACATTTTCCCTGGCGAAGGAGGGACATCCCCGTCCTCATCATCTGGGGAATATTTTAGGTAGAACTAAGTTATTTGTTATTTATTCATATAAATGTACACTCAAACACGGTACAGGTATATCACTGGTACAACAACTTTCTTCTGTCTCACCAGAAGAAACACCAGGCTCAAGACCTTGGCTAGTTGACTCGTAGATTGACACAAGCCTTCAAGTGCCAAGGTCGAGGGGTTCGAATACTCGAATTTATTTGTTCTTTGAAGGATCACTTGTGTGATTTCCTTGTGTGGATGTTCATGTTGTTGGTAGAGTTGTTGTTACCGCCTGCTTGAGTCAGTAACCGGGTTGTTTCTGCTTAAGGGGCCATAGAGCTTCTTATTCTATGATCCCACCCCAAGTCAATGGTAAGATCTCAAGAACTGGCGGTTGTAAGTAATTGTGCAAGGAATAAAGAGGGAGGAGGCGTAAACAAGACACAACAACACCTTCACCAATATATTATCTCTCGAAGTACTACAACACTTATGTTCCAACCCGTTCTCGCAAATTTAATAAGTCAATATTGACTTATTAAATATGTGCATAGGTGACATACTTAACATAATAGATACCCTTAAAAAGATTCATAGAAAACACCGACCTTACCTAACCTTGTTAGTATCTTAAGATAAGCATCTTATTGCTTCGTAATTACAATTATTACCTAACCTATAATAGGTATAGGTTAGCCTTTCACAGACGCCACTCCTCCGCCAACAGATGGCGTTGTGTTCGTCTCACCTTATGCCCTGGAGTTGGAGTGCAGGTCCATAGATGGCGCCCATATCGCCACTCCTCGCTCCGAAAACGATGTTGATATCGTAACATTGCTGTTGTTGGTAGTGTTGTTGTTGTTAGTAGCGTTGTTGTTGTTGTTGGTAGCATTGTTGTTGTTGTTGGTGGTGGTGGTAGTGTTGTTGGTGGTGGTGGTAGTGTTGTTGTTGTTGGTGGTGGTGGTAGTGTTGTTGGTGGTAGTGTTGTTGTTGTTGGTAGAATTGTTGTTGTTGTTGGTAGCATTGTTGTTGTTGTTGTTGTTGTTGGTAGCATTGTTGTTGTTGGTACCATTGCTTGTTATTGGTAGCAAGTCGAAGAGCTCGAGTGCGGAACGAGAACCTGGATGGTCGAAGCGGCCGGAGTCTGCTGTCTGCTCTGTGTCGAGGGTGAAGCGTCCCGTTAGGGGTAGGACCTGGACACGTCACGTGTCACAGTGTTGCTGGTGACTGGTGGAGACGTGTGGTGTCTCTCAGGCGTCTGTACTGAACCACTATACGAGTTTAGACTGACTGATGATTTAGTGATTGATAAAAATTACCCTAAAGGTGGCACGGGCATGAATTGCCCGTAAGTGGAGGCTCTTTCGAGCCTTTACCGGTACCAATAGCTGATACTGGAGATCTGTGGATGGATGGGGGGTCCTCTTGGTGGATTTCAGCATTGGAGGGCTGGCTGTAATATTTATGGAGCTCGTGGGTTAGAGTAGACCTCTTGGTCTTCCGGTTTTTCTTTGGCTGAGACTTGCTGCGAGTGAATATGGCCGTGCTGTCGTCGGGGTTTGTGAGGTGGCCTCCGTGAGGAGGTCTTGTGCACAATAGGTGTCGTATTTTTGCTGCGGCGGTGGAGCTCCAACTAAGATTTCCTCATCTGAGGAGTCCGTAACATCTGTAGTTGGTGGTTTCGTCTTTCATCGTCCAGCCTGAGGAAGGCTCAGGTGTCGTGGATTTGAAAATAAATGGTGATAAAATGGTGGTAAAAACTATTTCAGGAGCGTTGGGGGTGCTGTTAGTATTTGTAGACAGCACATCTGCTAGTGCTTCTGCTGAGAAAGTGATGGTCGGAGTGTTGGGAGCTGGAGTGGAGGGTGCTGCTGGTTGTGCAGCCCGAGTCTTGGGTGGTTCTGGAGTCTGTGTTGAAATCGACCAAGTATAGTTATATACTTGGTAACTGTAATTAGTGGCCTAAGAATCGGTGTAGAGCTTCTAGGAATATGATAATTCGACATAACCTGTCTCTAAGTTAACAGACTGTTACGGCCCTCTCGGGTCGCAACTGGGTTCGTACTCTGATGTCGCTAGAGGAAGGGTATCCGGCCCCAAGCCAGTAGTGGCTTTCAAGGGATGAGATCCGTGACGCAAGTAAAATAAAAGGGGAAGGGAAAGAAAGGCAAAAACTTAAGATTATAATTAATACCTTCACCAATAAATAATATATAAAAAGATTACACGGGGGGGGGGGGTATTAACACTGGACAGGGGAATTATTTACACTATCGTCTTCTCCTGAAGACTCTGGATCCAAGCTCTCGGTGCCAAGTTCTCGGTGCTCTCGTGGCCTCACGACAAATCCTTTGAGAAGCTGAGTCTACCCCGGCCTCAGGCCAGCCAAAACACAGTTCCACTGGGGGCACCGCCGTGGAGGCCGTCAACCACAAATCCAGCAAAACAGCTGGCAGGTTCCGGATCAGCAACGCTGGTCGGGCCACTCCACGAGCGATACTAGGGTATAGCGCCCTAGTCAGGAGCCTCGTGTGATACCACAGATCACTCTCCTGTCTACAATACCCCAGTGGTCAATCGTCTCCAGCAGTCGGTCCCGGGTACGACAATCCTTCAACTGCCACTTCACTGGCAGGGTAACACCACAGTGTTCCTCCGGGAGGCGACTCACAGCTGCTGCAGCAAAGCACAAGATATGGGGACGGCTGCCTTGGGTAGACTGACTCAACTTCCCTTACAGCAGTCCCAGGTCGACTCTGTAAGCAGACACGTCATCAATAACTGGGGCACACTAAAGCACCTCACTTACAGGCTCAGACACAAACGCCTGACGTATCCACTCCATAGATGGCGCTGTTGTCTGAGCACCACCTCACCAGAGGTCAGCAGCGGCTGTGTTGTGGGCTGTACAGGACTGGAAACTGGCCCTTGTGGCCGGTACACTTCGTCCTCACCAGGTGTCGTCGTCCATTTGGTGGGGGTTTCGGGAGCTGACCCACAGATGGCGCGGTCGTCACTGCTCCGTACTCGGACGCTGGATCCGGGTCCGTAACACCTCCCCACCAAAAAGAATTTGGTTTGGGTTTCTAAAAGGAAAAACACAAACCAAATTAGTACGGGGACAACTCCAAATGGACTCACTTATACTGTAAACTGGAACGGCGAGGCTGTCTCGTCCACAGAACTGTCCTACTGGGCAACTCTGGCATGAAGGAAACTTGCAGGTGGAAGACGATGATCTGTCTGAAGTAGTCCTCCACACTTCCACTGCGATGCCAAGCAGGGGCATCATCTCACACCTCTCGAGTAAGGATCGGTGTAGACACGATGTGGGGCGACTCGACACTTCCCTGTGTCGGGGCACCGATGACGGCTGGTCCCAGACGGTATTTCTAGTACCGGTCCGGCGGTCCTTCAGGGAGTCGGGCACCTGGAATACAGGGGTCTGATAATTTAGAGTGACAGCGACAGCGGGTAAAACAGTACTTACAGCATACTCCTCTACTAGGTCCACACCTAGTCCCAACAGGGCTGTTCGTACACCGAAGATGGCATTCGCTCTGCCACCGTCAGGTCGACCAACGTTCCGCACAACGCTGCATCGAGGCTCAGCTATCACGCGGGGGGTGTCAACCTGTCGGAAACAGTCACTCATATTATCGTATCGCGTACCTCCTGTATCTACCATCACCTTCCAGGTCCCTTCTTCAACTGCAACACTCACAGTGCACGTCTCTAATCCCTGGGATCTCGTCATGGTGTTCACGGGAGCCATCATCTGCCGGGTCGTCCACTGGTCCTCACTGAGAACACACACAAGAACAAAAAATACCGCTAGGAAACATTTGGTTAATTTAGGGATAAGCTTCCTGAGCCTGTCACGTCCATAGCCGGCAATATCCACTAGCCTGGTTTGGACCAAAGAGGGCACTAGACCTTTCGAACACACCTCACATACCTCTGACGTCTGGGGAATCTCTGGCCGGTTCAATGAACGCTGTACCTTGCCATACCGCACGTACACATCCTCCTTCGCTCCAGACTCGTTGGTATCCGTGGGTGCCTGCTCACAAGGCCTCTCTTCTTGCTCAGGTACTGCTGCCTTCGTAACCGTATGTTCCTCGTCGGGGGAAGAGTCAGGAGACACTGCTAGAATGCTGTTGACTCTGTTGTCAATCTGTAGGCGAGAGGAAGGATTAAACATACCTAAATCCGGGTCTGTCTTTACCTGGACATTACCACTGCTTGTTGTTACCTATGACCTTGCTGTTTCGGCCGACTCGTCCACGATCTTGGGATGATTGGTGCTCCAATCAGATACCAAGTCGTTGGCTAGTACCACGTCAATCCCAGCTACAGGGAGGGTATCGACTGCTGCCAACGCACATGTGCCACTGAAATAAGGCGAGTCGAGATGTACCGGCACTAAGGGGGCGATATACTGCGTCCTAGGAAACCCAACTAGGACAACCTGTTGCCTCCCGTCCACACTTACTCCCTCGGGTAACGAGCTTCTCACGATCAGGGACTGGGCTGCTCCACTATCTCTGAGCACTACAACTGATCTACCAGTATGATCACTCGATACATACCCGCTTGAAGTGTGAGGGGCGAACAACCTTGGTCCTTCCTGCATAGTCGTAGACTGGCTTCCTGCTGGTGTTGTCACACAGCTCATCAACATCACCTCCCTACGTGCGCCGCTACCTCTTCTGCCTCGGCACATAGTAGCTACATGCCCTTTCTGCCCACAAGTCCAGCACACCATATTCCTCCTCGGGCTCCGGTGTTTTGGACTGCTAGGACTAGTCCTTCGAGGGCTACTTGGGGGCGTCTTCTTAGCATTTCGTGGGACGGGGGTCTCCTCTTCGTCATGAGGTTTATCAAACCGGCGCTGGTAATTCCTCGGGACGTACTTAGCAGACGGCCTATGAGTCAGGATGTATTCCTCAGCCATGGTGGCTGCCGCACTCAAGGTCTCCACCTGCTGTTCCTCTAAGTACGTCTTCAGGTCTCCAGACAAACAATCCTTGAAGTCCTCTAGCAGTACGAGCTGCTCGAGGTCTTCTTTGGTCTCCACCTTCCGAGAAGCACACCATTCCTGGAAAAGTCGCTCCTTAATAGTGGCGAATTCGGTGAAAGTGTGCTCTGAGGTCTTTTTCAGGTTCCTGAACTTCTGCCTGTAAGCCTCAGGTACCAATTGGTACGCCATGAGCACGACCTTCTTCACCTTGTCGTAATCGCCGGAGTCGTCAAGGGATAACGTGGAGTAGGCGATTTGGGCCTTCCCAGTCAAGACTGACTGTATCATGATGGCCCAATTCTCCCTTGGCCACTCCAAAGAGGCAGCGACTTTCTCGAAGGCTGCAAAGAACTTTGACACTTCCTTCTCATGGAATTTGGGGACCATTTTGATGTTCCTTACCGGATCGAAACTACTGGTTTCCGTTGTTGGCCTCCGACCACCGCCTAATCGTAATACTTCTAGTTCATGTCGTCTTTGTCTTTCCTTTTCTTCTCTCTCTCGCTGTTTCTCTTCCCTTTCTCGCTCTTCTCTCTCTCTTTTTCGTTCTTCTCTCTCTCTTCTCTCTTCTCTTTCTCGCTCTTCTCTTTCTTTTTCTCGTTCTAATTCTAAACGCCTTATCTCCAATTCTTTTCCTAATCTCTCTCTTTCCATTTCTAATTTCTTGTCTTCTCTCTTTCTCGCTTCTTCTTCTCTCTCTTTAGCGATTTCTAGCTTTTTCCATTCTATTTCACGATGGATCTCTAGTTCACGCATTTTCACAGTAAGCACACTTATATTTAGTTCACTCTCATCACTTTCGACATCACTGCTCTTACCTTCCTGTTCAGTGGAAGCTATTTCCTCACCTTCCTTTATACTAGGAGTCTCGCCTTCCTGTTTCTCTGCCTTCAAATGCCGGTGAACCTTGGACAAGATCTCCACACGGGAATCACTGGCACGGATCTTGATCTCCAGGTAGGCGCTCACTTGCACAAGTTCCGGTTTGCTCAGATATTTTAATCTGGCAAGACAGTCCTCTCTGTTCAGAAAAGCCTGAACCTCGTCCAGATCATCGATGGTAGCTTTTTCTGCCATTGTCACAGACGGAACACTTAACTAGCACTTAACACACCACTTTCACGTTAGCACTTAACGCACCGAGCACTGTTCTACGCCAATATTGCACTTTATCGCACCTGGCACCTCACTTGCCAATATTGCATGTAATTACTTCGGGCACCGCACTACACAATATTGTACTGAATCCAAGCGAACACTTCGCTCTACAATATTGCACTGAATCACGACGAGCACCGCACTACACAATATTGCACTGAATCGCTTAGTCACAGCGAGCACTTCACTGCACAATATCGCACTTAATCACTGAGCACCGCACAGGACGTATAACGTCCCAATCGTCACACACAGGGGGAATTATATACAGGGATTACGCCACTTCACCACCCCTGTCAAACATACTTAACAAGGGGACGGATCCCGCTGGGGATGCCAATTATGTTACGGCCCTCTCGGGTCGCAACTGGGTTCGTACTCTGATGTCGCTAGAGGAAGGGTATCCGGCCCCAAGCCAGTAGTGGCTTTCAAGGGATGAGATCCGTGACGCAAGTAAAATAAAAGGGGAAGGGAAAGAAAGGCAAAAACTTAAGATTATAATTAATACCTTCACCAATAAATAATATATAAAAAGATTACACGTGGGGGGGGGGTATTAACACTGGACAGGGGAATTATTTACACTATCGTCTTCTCCTGAAGACTCTGGATCCAAGCTCTCGGTGCCAAGTTCTCGGTGCTCTCGTGGCCTCACGACGAATCCTTTGAGAAGCTGAGTCTACTCCGGCCTCAGGCCAGCCAAAACACAGTTCCACTGGGGGCACCGCCGTGGAGGCCGTCAACCACAAGTCCAGCAAAACAGCTGGCAGGTTACGGATCAGCAACGCTGGTCGGGCCACTCCACGAGCGATACTAGGGTAGCGCCCTAGTCAGGAGCCTCGTGTGATACCACAGATCACTCTCCTGTCTACAATACCCCAGTGGTCAATCGTCTCCAGCAGTCGGTCCCGGGTACGACAATCCTTCAACTGCCACTTCACTGGCAGGGTAACACCACAGTGTTCCTCCGGGAGGCGACTCACAGCTGCTGCAGCAAAGCACAAGGTATGGGGACGGCTGCCTTGGGTAGACTGACTCAACTTCCCTTACAGCAGTCCCAGGTCGACTCTGTAAGCAGACACGTCATCAATAACTGGGATACACTAAAGCACCTCACTTACAGGCTCAGACACAAACGCCTGACGTATCCACTCCATAGATGGCGCTGTTGTCTGAGCACCACCTCACCAGAGGTCAGTAGCGGCTGTGTTGTGGGCTGTACAGGACTGGAAACTGGCCCTTGTGGCCGGTACACTTCGTCCTCACCAGGTGTCGTCGTCCATTTGGTGGGGGTTTCGGGAGCTGACCCACAGATGGCGCGGTCGTCACTGCTCCGTGCTCGGACGCTGGATCCGGGTCCGTAACACAGACTGATATCATTATCTACACATAAGCCATTGAGAGTTTGGAACAAGTTCATTATTCTTGCTACATATCCCTAGCTGGGAGAAATGTTTACCAGTATTGATTTCTTACGAATTTTTCAAATTATCAACTTTCAACGATATGCAAAAGTAATTTCACTATGCTTTGTCTAGAACCAGAAGTAATGCCTCCGTGATATGCAACATTCAAGCGATTGTAAAATACGATTTTCTAGCCCAATGCTCAACATTTTTTTACGGAATAATATTATATAACTCCATTAAAAATGTGCTGCTGTTGACACCATCTGAGGCCTCGTCGTCCCCAGCCACCACTCTCTGTCAGAAGCCATAAACCAGGACATTCTGAACCATGACAATTTCTCCAGGGCTCCTCTGAAGGACACATTTCACTTCTAACGTTGTGATGGTGCCTGGAGCGTCCAGCCTTTTACCACTTTTTAAAGAATTGCAAAAATAGTACCGGAATTTTTTTGCCAGTATATCATACAGCTGCCAGCTGGGTAGTATACCCATTAAGTCAGCAATTACCTGGGCCCCTGGTTCGAATCCCGGAGGATCATAGAGTTTACCTATATTATAAATAAAGAGAATGTTTCTTTGTTGAATGATTTGACGCCAGGCGCCCGAGCCTCACGTACATGTCACCCATGAAGCATGTAGCATGTGGAGGTGTCACACATGACGCATGTAGCGTGTGGAGGTGTCACACATGAAGCGTGTGGAGGTGTCACACATGTAGCGTGTGGAGGTGTCACACATGTAGCGTGTGGAGGTGTCACACATGTAGCGTGTGGAGGTGTCACATGAAGCGTGTGGAGGTGTCACACATGTAGCGTGTGGAGGTGTCACACATGTAGCGTGTGGAGGTGTCACATGAAGCGTGTGGAGGTGTCACACATGTAGCGTGTGGAGGTGTCACACATGTAGCATGTGGAGGTGTCACACATGAAGCATGTAGTGTGTGGAGGTGTCACACATGTAGCGTGTGGAGGTGTCACACATGAAGCATGTAGTGTGTGGAGGTGTCACACATGTAGCGTGTGGAGGTGTCACACATGTAGCGTGTGGAGGTGTCACACATGTAGCGTGTGGAGGTGTCACACATGTAGCGTGTGGAGGTGTCACACATGTAGCGTGTGGAGGTGTCACACATGTAGCGTGTGGAGGTGTCACACATGTAGCGTGTGGAGGTGTCACACATGTAGCGTGTGGAGGTGTCACACATAGTTTACAAGAGTAAATTTCCATTCCTCACCTCACTGTGGTATCCTCACCACGCCGCTAACAATGGCTTTCAAATTTCCATTCCTCACCTCACTGTGGTAGCCTCACCACGCCGCTAACAATGGCTTTCATTTGATTAAATATTAGCAATATTAATTATTGCTTATCAAAAGTACCTTAACTTAGTGCTAAGGTATTAACAAGAATTAATAAGTATATTGTTGACTTATTACTAAAATAAACTACATTAAATAAACCAGCGTTCCTTTAAACTCTCGCTTGACTCAGGAAGTAGAGACGCCATTATCCTGGCGGCCTTGTTGTTGCCGCTCTCGCCACATGGGAGAACTAGACCGCGTTTATCCCAGAACTATGAACTATACGCTGTGTTCTTGGTTGACCAGAGCGTTGTTCAGGGGACATTTTAAATGTACATTAGAAGCTCTGAAGTACTAAATAGCCATAACTAACATTAATATAGACATAATTTAGTGCGGCAAGAACCAGACAGGACGCTACATGGTGCCAGCTTTATAATAATAATAATAATTATATTTTATTTAGGAAAAGTACATACATAGATGCAGAGTTACAAATATACTGTTGGATTTATAGATAGAGGTAGTCAACCCGTTCTCGCAAATTTAATAAGTCAATATTGACTTATTAAATATGTGCATAGGTGACATACTTAACATAATAGTTTCCCTTTAAAAGCTTCATAGAAAACACCGACCTTACCTTCCTTGGGTAGGTAGACTTCCTTGGGTAGTGGTAGACTTCCTTGGGTAGTGGTAGACTTCCTTGGGTAGTGGTAGACTTCCTTGGGTAGTGGTAGACTTCCTTGGGTAGTGGTAGACTTGCTAGAGTAGTGGTAGACTTCCTTGGGTAGTGGTAGACTTCCTTGGGTAGGTAGACTTCCTTGGGTAGTGGTAGACTTCCTTGGGTAGTGGTAGACTTGCTAGAGTAGTGGTAGACTTCCTTGGGTAGTGGTAGACTTGCTAGAGTAGTGGTAGACTTCCTTGGGTAGTGGTAGACTTCCTTGGGTAGGTAGACTTCCTTGGGTAGAGGTAGACTTCCTTGGGTAGTGGTAGACTTCCTTGGGTAGTGGTAGACTTGCTAGAGTAGTGGTAGACTTCCTTGGGTAGTGGTAGACTTCCTTGGGTAGGTAGACTTCCTTGGGTAGTGGTAGACTTCCTTGGGTAGTGGTAGACTTGCTAGAGTAGTGGTAGACTTCCTTGGGTAGTGGTAGACTTGCTAGAGTAGTGGTAGACTTCCTTGGGTAGTGGTAGACTTCCTTGGGTAGTGGTAGACTTCCTTGGGTAGTGGTAGACTTCCTTGGGTAGTGGTAGACTTCCTTGGGTAGTGGTAGACTTGCTAGAGTAGTGGTAGACTTCCTTGGGTAGTGGTAGACTTCCTTGGGTAGTGGTAGACTTCCTTGGGTAGTGGTAGACTTCCTTGGGTAGTGGTAGACTTGCTAGAGTAGTGGTAGACTTCCTTGGGTAGTGGTAGACTTCCTTGGGTAGTGGTAGACTTCCTTGGGTAGTGGTAGACTTCCTTGGGTAGTGGTAGACTTGCTAGAGTAGTGGTAGACTTCCTTGGGTAGTGGTAGACTTGCTAGAGTAGTGGTAGACTTCCTTGGGTAGTGGTAGACTTCCTTGGGTAGTGGTAGACTTCCTTGGGTAGTGGTAGACTTCCTTGGGTAGTAGTAGACTTCCTTGGGTAGTGGTAGACTTCCTTGGGTAGTGGTAGACTTCCTTGGGTAGTGGTAGACTTGCTAGAGTAGTGGTAGACTTCCTTGGGTAGTGGTAGACTTGCTAGAGTAGTGGTAGACTTCCTTGGGTAGTGGTAGACTTCCTTGGGTAGTGGTAGACTTCCTTGGGTAGTGGTAGACTTCCTTTGGTAGTGGTAGACTTGCTAGAGTAGTGGTAGACTTCCTTGGGTAGTGGTAGACTTGCTAGAGTAGTGGTAAACTTCCTTGGGTAGTGGTAGACTTCCTTGGGTAGTGGTAGACTTCCTTGGGTAGTGGTAGACTTCCTTGGGTAGTGGTAGACTTCCTTGGGTAGTGGTAGACTTGCTAGAGTAGTGGTAAACTTCCTTGGGTAGTGGTAGACTTCCTTGGGTAGTGGTAGACTTCCTTGGGTAGTGGTAGACTTCCTTGGGTAGTGGTAGACTTCCTTGGGTAGTGGTAGACTTCCTTGGGTAGTGGTAGACTTCCTTGGGTAGTGGTAGACTTCCTTGGGTAGTGGTAGACTTGCTAGAGTAGTGGTAGACTTCCTTGGGTAGTGGTAGACTTGCTAGAGTAGTGGTAGACTTCCTTGGGTAGTGGTAGACTTGCTAGAGTAGTGGTAGACTTCCTTGGGTAGTGGTAGACTTCCTAGAGTAGTGGTAGACTTTGTAGTGTAGTGGTAGACTTCCTTGGGTAGTGGTAGACTTCCTTGGGTAGTGGTAGACTTCCTAGAGTAGTGGTAGACTTTGTAGTGTAGTGGTAGACTGCCGAGAGCAGTGGTAGACTTCCTTGGGTAGTGGTAGACTTGCTAGAGTAGTGGTAGACTTGCTAGAGTAGTGGTAGACTTCCTAGAGTAGTGGTAAACTTCCTAGAGTATTCATCGTAGTAAACCCCGTGTATTCATATGATCAGATTCTTAGAATTGTTTGAGTAATTAGAACCCAGTCAGAAGTTTATTGGAGTATTTTAATTCATATTTTGCATACGGGATTCGATCGGGAAAGCGTGCTGAGATAAACCCCCATACACACACTATCGGTGTAAATACACACTAACGGTGTGCATACACACTAACGGTGTGCATACACACTAACGGTGTGCATACACACTAACGGTGTGCATACACACTAACGGTGTGCATACACACTAACGGTGTGCATACACACTAACGGTGTGCATACACATTATTGGTGTACATACACATTATCGGTGTACATACAATGAGAGCGTACATCAGTCCTAGGAACTGTCCAAGGCTAAATCAGCCTTAGTCGTTATTCAGCCTGTCCCTAAGCTTCTCCAACGTCAAGAAACTGTCGTGCTAAAGTGCCCTTATTCTGACCTACCAGAGGACCTATAACAGAAAACGGAACAGTACGTCAATTTCGCGAGCCGCTTCCATTTTGTAGTACGACGATTTTTGATGAAGTCAGAGGTTCCGTAGGATGGCACAGGGATTAATACAGGGCCTTGTGTTGTCTGCTGCCACCAGTCTGTGGAACGGTCACACATTAAGAATGTTGGTACACCGCAACCGCCGCCACTGTCCGCCACCGCCAGACACAGCCGCCACTGTCCGCCCGCTGCCACTGTCCGCCACAGCCGCCACTGTCCGCCCGCCGCCACTGTCCGCCACCGCCGCCACTGTCCGCCACCACTCTGCCACCGCCGCCACTGTCCGCCACCGCCACCACTGTCCGCCACCACTCTCCGCCACCGCCACCACTGTCCGCCCGCCGCCACTGTCTGCCACCGCCGCCACTGTCCGCCACCTGATAATTATTAGTAACAAAACATAAACACTTTCTAGATTACAATAGCTAAAGATACTGTGAGTGCAGCTAGAGACTGATACTATAACCTGCCTAACCTACAATGAGTTTATCCATGTACAATAAGGCACTACTATAGTTTTAACTAGGTAGTTGAACTATTTAAACAGTCATTAATACCAACTGATGTTGGGCTCGTAGCCGCCGCCACATCTCTCTTAATCTCAATTATTTTTAAGGGTGAGTACAACCAGTAGACAATGACAAGGGCTGCTTATATAATATGTCAGTGTGTGAGGGTGATGTAGGGACACAGAGACATGAGGGGTAGTCGCCTACAAAGACTTGAGGGGTAGTCGCCTACAAAGACTTGAGGGGTAGTCGCCTACAAAGACTTGAGGGGTAGTCGCCTACAAAGACTTGAGGGGTAGTCGCCTACAAAGACTTGAGGGGTAGTCGCCTACAAAGACTTGAGGGGTAGTCGCCTACAAAGACTTGAGGGGTAGTCGCCTACAAAGACTTGAGGGGTAGTCGCCTACAAAGACTTGAGGGGTAGTCGTCTACAAAGACTTGAGGTGTAGTCGCCTACAAAGACTTGAGGGGTAGTCGCCTACAAAGACTTGAGGTGTAGTCGTCTACAAAGACTTGAGGGGTAGTCGCCTACAAAGACTTGAGGGGTAGTCGCCTACAAAGACTTGAGGGGTAGTCGCCTACAAAGACTTGAGGGGTAGTCGCCTACAAAGACTTGAGGGGTAGTCGCCTACAAAGACTTGAGGGGTAGTCGCCTACAAAGACTTGAGGGGTAGTCGCCTACAAAGACTTGAGGGGTAGTCGCAGCTTGCTGACCGCCATACCTCACTACTCTCCTATCTCTTCTGGTGTTCATAATTGTTATATAGTGTTGCACTTATAATTGATCTATACAAAGTGAAAGGATTTTTGGAAACATCTAAAAGAGAAAGACTTTAGATGTTAGAAAGCCTACTCCACAGTCACATCAGAAGGAAAACAATAGTGAAAGAACAGGTATTGAAACTATTGAGAAGATCGTGAGAAAAAACCTGGTAGCACATCTGGAGAGAAGGGACTGCGTGACAAATTGACAACATGGGTTCAGGGAGGGTAAATCTTGCCTTACGGGCTTGATAGAATTCTACGATCAGGTGACAAAGATTAAGCAAGAAAGAGAGGGCTGGGCGGACTGCATTTTCTTGGATTGTCGGAAAGCCTTTGACACAGTACCGCATAAGAGGCTGGTACATAAGCTGGAGAGACAGGCAGGTGTAGCTGGTAAGGTGCTCCAGTGGATAAGGGAGTACCTAAGCAATAGGAAGCAGAGAGTTACGGTGAGGGGTGAGACCTCCGATTGACGCGAAGTCACCAGTGGAGACCCACAGGGCTCTGTACTCGGTCCTATCTTATTTCTGATATATGTAAATGATCTCCCGGAGGGTATCGATTCATTTCTCTCAATGTTTGCGGACGATGCTAAAATTATGAGAAGGATTAAAACAGAAGAGGACTGTTTGAGGCTTCAAGAAGACCTAGACAAGCTGAAGGAATGGTCGAACAAATGGTTGTTAGAGTTTAACCCAACCAAATGTAATGTAATGAAGATAGGTGTAGGGAGCAGGAGGCCAGATACAAGGTATCATCTGGGAGAGGAAATTCTTCAGGAGTCAGAGAAGGAAAAAAACTTGGGGGTTGATATCACGCCAGACCTGTCTCCTGCAGCACATATCAAGCGGATAACATCAGCGGCATATGCCAGGCTGGCCAACATACGAACGGCATTCAGAAACTTGTGTAAAGAATCATTCAGAATTTTGTATACCACATATGTCAGGCCAATCCTGAAGTATGCAGCCCCAGCATGGAGTCCATATCTAGTCAAGGATAAGACTAAACTGGAAAAGGTTCAAAGGTTTGCCACCAGACTAGTACCCGAGCTGAGAGGTATGAGCTACGAGGAGAGACTACGGGAATTAAACCTCACTTCGCTGGAAGACAGAAGAGTTAGGGGGGACATGATCACCACATTCAAGATTCTGAAGGGGATTGATAGGGTAGATAAAGACAGTCTATTTAACACAAGGGGAACACGCACAAGGGGACACAGGTGGAAACTGAGTGCCCAAATGAGCCACAGAGATATTAGAAAGAACTTTTTTAGTGTCAGAGTGGTTGACAAATGGAATGCATTAGGGGGTGATGTGGTGGAGGCTGACTCCATACACAGTTTCAAGTGTAGATATGACAGAGCCCGATAGGCTCAGGAATCTGTACACCTGTTGATTGACGGTAGAGAGGCGGGACCAAAGAGCCAGAGCTCAACCCCCGCAAACACAACTAGGTGAGTACAACTAGGTGAGTACACACATTATGTGTGTGTGTGTGTGTGTGTGTGTTCTCACCTAGTTGCCCTCGTTGGGGGTTGAACTCTAGCTCTTTGCTCCAGCCTCTCAGCCGTCAATCAACTGGTGTGCAGATTCCTGAGCCTACTGGGCTCTATCATATGTACAACCCCCACCCAACCCTCCCTCCCCCCCCCCACCCCATTCTGACCCTGTCACCCCTTCCCCATTCCCGTCATGTCCCCCCTCCCACCTTTCCCTCCCTGTCTTCCCTCCCCCTTCATTCCATACCCTCCCTATCCCTCCTCCCCCCTCACCCCGTATCCTCCATGTCCCCCCTATCTCCTTAACCCACACCCTACCTGTCCCCCCCCCCTTCCCTTAAACCCCCACCCCCACCCCAAAATCCTCTGAGACCCTGCAAACCACCTCACAGATCTTCTCACCCATGGAACAGCTTCCCACACCAGCAGAATGCTTGCCAAGAAAGGGACATGAAAATGAACTGAAGAAAGTGAGCTTCAAGGCAATGTACACTAACATAGATGGGATTACAAATAAAACAAGTGAACTCGGAGAATGGGCACAAGAAGAAAACCCAGACATAATAGCACTCACAGAAACAAAGCTAACGAAAACCATAACAAACGCAGTGTTTCCACAGGGCTACTATGTAGTGAGGAAAGAGAGAGAAGGGAGAGGAGGAGGTGGTGTAGCTTTGCTACTAAGAGAAGGTTGGAGTTTCGAAGAGATGGTAATTCAGAACTGTGAAGGTTTCAGTGACTACATATCAGCCACCATAGCAACTGGAGGACAGAAAATTATAGTAGTAGTCATATATAACCCCCCACCGAATGACAGAAGATCCAGACAGGAATATGACAGAAACAACTTGGCCACCATCAATATAATAGAGAGAGCAGCTTCTGTGGCTAGCAGGAACGGATCCAGACTACTAATCATGGGAGACTTCAACCATGGGAAGATAGATTGGGGGAACAGAAACCCACATGGAGGCCCAGACACATGGAGAGCTAAGCTGCTGGATGTGGCAACAAGAAACTTTCTAAGTCAACACGTCAAGGGACCAACAAGAATGAGAGGAGGGGATGAACCAGCCTTGCTTGATCTGATATTTACCCTAAATGAGTCGGATATAAGAGAAGTTAAGTTGGAAGCCCCCTTGGGAATGAGTGATCATAGTGTATTGAGCTTTGAGTACCTGGTTGAGCTAGGAATTATCACCCCCAAAAAAGAACTGGGAAACAAAGGACTGGTGTACCGAAAGGGAAACTATGAGGAGATGAATAAATTCCTATGGGATATACATTGGGACACAGAACTCAGAACCAAGTCCGTGCAAGACATGATGGACTATGTCACTCAAAAATGTCAGGAGGCTGTAAGCAGGTTTGTCCCAGCCCAACAGGAAAAAACAGAAGCAAAGGAAGAATCCATTGTTTAATAGGGAATGAATGAAAGCAAAGGAGCTGAACAAAAGGGCATGGAGGAACTTCCGTAATAACAGAACACCAGAAAGTATAGAGAGATACTAGAGAACCAGGAACGAGTATGTTAGTGTGAGAAGAGCAGCTGAGAAAAGGTATGAAAATGATATAGTTAATAAAGCCAAGACCGAACCAAAGCTACTACACAGTCACATCAGGAGGAAGGCAACAGTGAAGGAAAAGGTGATGAAACTTAGGGTGGGCGAGGACAGGTACACAGAGAATGACAAAGAGGTGTGTGAAGAACTCAACAAAAGGTTCCAGGAGGTCTTTACAATAGAGCAGGGAGAAGTCACGGCGCTAGAAGAGGTGGCAGCAAACCATGTGACCTTGGAAAGGTTCGAAATTACAAGAGATGAGGTCAAGAAGCACCTATTGGAGCTGGATGTGAGAAAAGCTGTTGGGCCGGATGGAATCTCGCCATGGGTACTGAAAGAGTGTGCAGGAGCACTTTGCTTACCACTCTCCATAGTGTATAGTAGGTCACTGGAAACGGGAGACCTACCAGAAATATGGAAGACTGCTAATGTAGTACCAATATACAAAAAGGGTGACAGACAAGAGGCACTGAACTACAGGCCAGTGTCCTTAACTTGTATACCATGCAAGGTGATGGAGAAGATTGTGAGAAAAAACCTAATAACACATTTGGAAAGAAGAGACTTCGTGACAACCCATCAACATGGGTTCAGGTAGGGTAAATCTTGCCATACAGGCTTGATAGAATTCTACGATCAGGTGACAAAGATTAAGCAAGAAAGAGAAGGATGGGCAGACTGCATTTTTTTGGACTGTCAGAAAGCCTTTGACATAGTACCCCATAAAAGGTTGATGCATAAGCTGGAGAAACAGACAGGAGTAACTGGTAGGGCGCTCCAGTGGATAAGGGAGTACCTAAGCAATAGGAAGCAGAGAGTTACAGTGAGGGGTGAGACCTCAGAATGGCTTGAAGTCACCAGTGGAGTCCCACAGGGCTCTGTGCTTGGACCTATCCTGTTTCTGATATACGTAAATGATCTCCCAGAGGGTATAGACTCATTCCTCTCAATGTTTGCTGACGACGCCAAAATTATGAGAAGGATTATGACAGAGGAGGACAGCTTGAGGCTTCAAGAAGACCTGGACAAGCTGCAGGAATGGTCGAACAAATGGCTGTTAGAGTTTAACCCAAGCAAATGTAATGTAAGGAAGTTAGGGGTAGGAAGCAGGAGACCAGATACAAGGTATCATTTGGGAGATGAGATACTTAAAGAGTCAGTGAGAGAGAAAGACCTGGGGGTTGATATCACGCCAGACCTGTCTCCTGAAGCTCATATCAAGAGGATAACATCAGCAGCATATGCCAGATTGGCTAACATAAGAACGGCCTTTAGAAACTTGTGTAAGGAATCTTTCAGAACATTATATACCACATATGTCAGACCAATCCTGGAGTCTGCGGCTCCAGCATGGAGTCCATATCTAGTCAAGCATAAGACTAAACTGGAAAAGGTTCAAAGGTTTGCCACCAGACTAGTACCCGAGCTGAGAGGTATGAGCTATGAGGAGAGACTACGGGAATTAAACCTCACTTCGTCGGAAGACAGAAGAGTTAGGGGGGACATGATCACCACATTCAAGATTCTCAAGGGAATCGACAGGGTTGATAAAGACAGGCTATTTAACACAAGGGGCACATGCACTAGGGGACACAGGTGGAAACTGAGTGCCCAAATGAGCCACATAGACATTAGAAAGAACGTTTTTAGTGTCAGAGTGGTTGACAAATGGAATGGATTAGGAAGTAATGTGGTGGAGGCTGACTCCATACACAGTTTCAAGTGTAGATATGATAGAGCCCAATAGGCTCAGGAACCTGTACACCTGTTGATTGACAGTTGAGAGGCGGGACCAAAGAGCCAGAGCTCAACCCCCGCAATCACAACTAGGTGAGTACAACTAGGTGAACTAGGTGAGTACACATCATCGATGTTTGCTGATGATGCAAAAATTACGAAGAGGATCAAGACAGAGAAGGATAGAATGAGGCTACAAGATGACCTAAGCAAACTGAAAGAATGGTCCGACAAATGGCTACTAAGGTTCAACCTAAGTAAATGTAAGGTAATGAAATTAGGAGGGGGAACTAGGTATCCAGTCACTGGATACCGAATGGGAGCTGAAGTCCTTCACGAAACAGAGAGAAAGATCTGAGAGTTGATATCACGCCAAACCTGTCTTCTGGAGCCCACATCAAAAGAATAACATCAGCGCCTATGTGAGGCTGACTAACATCAGAACTGCTTTCAGAAGCCTGTGTAAGGAATCCTTCAAAACCTTGTATACCACATATGTAAGGGCAATCCTGGAGTATGCAGCCCCAGCATGGAGCCCTAGTCAGAATCACAACTAGGTGAGTTCAACTAGGTGAGTTCACACCTAGTTGTACGACGTTTGCCACCTATGTGGCAAGGTTTTTGGTTCCTACCTCCAATAGTTTAGCTCCTATTGTTTCCTCTCCTCCATGCGATTCCTTGTTCTCCCAGTCTATCCTTCCATGATTGAAGTCCCCCCATGGTGTTCAGTGGGATCGACTTCTACAGGCAGTAGAGGCTGCCCTCTCGATTATAATGTTAACTGCCATGTTTCCGTCATACTTTTGCATAAGTCTTCCGTCATTTGGTGGAGGGTTATATATCACTGCTACTACTACTCTTGGTCCTCCCATCATCATGGTGCATATTATGTAGTCTCTGAACCCCCCCCCCCCTCGCAGCCTGGGATAACCATCTCCTTGAAACTCCCTTTCTTTCTCATGAGTAGGCCTCCGCCTCCTCCCCTACCTTCTCTCTTTTTCCTTATTATAGCATAGTCCTAGGGAAACACCACATTCATTATGATTCCTGAGAGTTTTGTTTCCGTGAGTCCAACTACATCCGGGTTTATGTCTTGTACTCTTTTCCTACGTTCACTTGCCATGCTTGTAACCCCATCTATGTTTGAGTACATCACCTTGAAGCTGACTCTTTTCTGTCCATCCTCAGTTTCTATTGATTCCACTGGAGTAGGGAAACAGGAAGGGTCCAGGATGGGAAGGGGGAAGGGGAGGAACCTGGGTTGTGAGGGACACTGGTAGGAAGGGGTACCTGGGTTGAGAGGGGGTCTGGAGGATCTGGTATGGAGAGGGTAGGGGTGAAGGGAGGGCTTGGGGGGTGGCAGAGAAGGAAGGGCTTGAGAAGGTGGGGAAGAGGAGAGGGCATGGAGGTGGGGGAGAAGAGAGGGCATGAGAGGGTGAGGGGGGGGAGGAGAGGGATGGAGATGTGGGGAAAAGAGGGGGTGCTGGGGGGTAGGGGAGGAAGGTGGGGTTGGGGAAGGAGGAGGCTTGGGGAGGAGAGAGGGGTTTGGGAAAGAAAGGAGGGCTAGAGGGAGTGGGGGAGAAAGGAGGTCTTGTGGGGGCTGGGGAGGTTTGAGAGCTTGTGGGGAGGGATGAGGGAGAAAGAAGTGCTTAGGGGGGTGGGGGTAGGGAAGAAGAGAGTGCTTGGATTGTGCAGGGAGGTCTTGAGGAGAGGGGGAGGGTGGGGGGCGGTGGTCTAGGTGGGCACTTAGTGGGGGCTGGCAGGGGTAGGTGTAGGTAGGACTTCCATTGGGTGGAAGGTGGGTGTATTCCTCCTCCCACTGGGGCTGTTGTACTGCCTGTGGGGGACTCCCCACTTCCCTCTGGGATTGTAGGGTTTTTGGCCGTGGTTCCCTGATTCCTGTCTCTTCCCCTGCATTCCTTCCTCGCTGCTGCTGCCCTCAATCTCTCGTCCCTTGTCATATCCCTCTGCAGCAATCCCCTTTTGAACTTCGTTACATTGAATAGTTCGCTCTTCCTTGTTAAAATGTCTTCCTTTGTGTCCTCACTTTTGAAAACCACTTTTATCAATCGGTCTCTGTCCTTGTTGTACTAGCCAAGCCTGAAAACCTTTTCTATGTTATGTTCTTCCCACTCCATCTGTACCCATTTAAGGATCGCTTTAACTGTGCCTCTGTCCTTATCTCTCCACTCGCCTGGACCGGACCCCTATTTGTTCCCTCATACCTACTACGATTACTGCTCTTTTCCTCTCTGTCAGTCGGCTAGTGCATCTTGCTGCTTCCTGAGGACTAGCAACTTTATGGCAATTTCCTGTACTGCAGACACAGCTTCCAGGTTCTTTCTAATAAAGTCTGCAAATGAGGGTTGTATTGTAGAAGTCCCTTTTACATATACATCACCATCTTCCTGAGGGATGTTTCGTGTCTGGTATTGGGGAGTATTCTCTTTCAGGCTTTTAATCTCCTCCTTCGCCTCATTCAGCTCATTCTACAGGTTGATTACTTTCTCCTTCATTATCCTCAGTTCTTCACTGATTTGGTTCAACATTTGAACGAGTGTCTCCTTGAACGGGTCATCTTGTCCTTCACCTCCCTCTGTGTTATGTAGTCCCCTGCCATGTTTGTTCCCTAATCCAGTTCCCCCAATCCAATGACCGTGTGTGTCTGTCTGCATGTTTGTGTGTGTGTGTGAGAGTGTTTGAGTGTGTGCGTGTGTGAGATTGTTTGAGTGTGTGTGTGTGGTATGTGTGTGTGTGTGAGGTGCATGTGGTGTGTGTCTGTGTGGTGTGTGTGTGTCTGTGTGTAATGTGTGTGTTGAGTGTGTGTGTGTGTGTGTGTGTGTGTGTGTGTGTGTGTGTGTGTGTGTGTGTGTGTGTGTGTGTGTATTCACCTATTTGTGCTTGCGGGGGTTGAGCTCTGCTCTTTCAGCCCGCCTCTCAACTGTCAATCAATCAACTGTTACTAACTACTAAGTAACTAATTTTATTTTTCCTCCCCACACACACACACACACACACACACACAGGAAGCATCCCGTAGCAGCTGTCTAACTCCCAGGTACCTATTTACTGCTAGGTAACAGGTGCATCAGGGTTAAGGAAACTCTGCCCATCTGTCTCCGCCGGGTGCGGGGATCGAACCCCGGTCCCTAGGTCCACGAGTCTAGAGCGCTGTGTGTGTGTGTAATTACCTAAGTGTAGTTACAGGATGAAAGCTACGCTCGTGGTGTCCCGTCTTCCCACGTCCCGTGTGTGTGTGTGTGTGTGTGTGTGTGTGTGTGTGTGTGTGTGTGTGTGTGTGTGTGTGTGTGTGTGTGTGCGTGTGTGTGTGTGTGTACTCACCTAGTTGTACTCACCTAGTTGTGCTTGCGGGGGTTGAGCTTTGGCTCTTTGGTCCCGCCTCTCAACTGTCAATCAACAGGTGTACAGGTACTGAGCCTATTGGGCTCTATCATATCTACACTTGAAACTGTGTATGGAGTCAGCCTCCACCACATCACTTCCTAATGCATTCCATTTGTCAACCACTCTGACACTAAAAAAGTTCTTTCTAATATCTCTGTGGCTCATTTGGGCACTCAGTTTCCACCTGTGTCCCCTAGTGCGTGTGCCCCTTGTGTTAAACAGCCTGTCTTTATCAACCCTGTCGATTCCCTTGAGGATCTTGAATGTGGTGATCATGTCCCCCCTAACTCTTCTGTCTTCCAACGAAGTGAGGTTTAATTCCCGTAGTCTCTCCTCGTAGCTCATACCTCTCAGCTCGGGTACTAGTCTGGTGGCAAACCTTTAAACCTTTTCCATTTTAGTCTTATGCTTGACTAGATATGGACTCCATGCTGGTGCCGCATTCTCCAGGATTGGTCTGACATATGTGGTATATAATGTTCTGAAAGATTCCTTACACAAGTTTCTAAAGGCCGTTCTTATGTTAGCCAACCTGGCATATGCTGCTGCTGTTATCCTCTTGATATGAGCTTCAGGGGACAGGTCTGGCGTGATATCAACCCCCAGGTCTTTCTCTCTCTCGGACTCTTGAAGTATTTCATCTCCCAAGTGATACCTTGTATCTGGTCTCCTGCTTCCTACCCCTATCTTCATTACATTACATTTGCTTGGATTAAACTCTAACAGCCATTTGTTCGACCATTCCTGCAGCTTGTCCAGGTCTTCTTGAAGCCTCAAGCTGTCCTCCTCTGTCATAATCCTTCTCATAATTTTGGCGTCGTCAGCAAACATTGAGAGAAATGAGTCTATACCCTCTGGGAGATCATTTACGTATATCAGAAACAGGATAGGTCCAAGTACAGAGCCCTGTGGGACTCCACTGGTGACTTCACGCCAGTCTGAGGTCTCACCCCTCACTGTAACTCTCTGCTTCCTATTGTTTAGGTACTCCCTTATCCACTGGAGCGCCCTACCAGTTACTCCTGTCTGTTTCTCCAGCTTATGCATCAACCTTTTATGGGGTACTTTGTCAAAGGCTTTCCGACAGTCCAAAAAAATGCAGTCCGCCCACCCTTCTCTTTCTTGTTTAATCTTTGTCACCTGATCGTAGAATTCTATCAATCCTGTAAGGCAAGATTTACCCACCCTGAACCCATGTTGATGGGTTGTCACGAAGTCTCTTCTCTCCAGATGTGTTACTAGGTTTTTTCTCACAATCTTCTCCATCACCTTGCATGGTATACAAGTTAAGGACACTGGCCTGTAGTTCAGTGCCTCTTGTCTGTCACCCTTTTTGTATATTGGGACTACATTAGCAGTCTTCCATATTTCTGGTAGGTCCCCCGTTTCCAGTGACCTACTATACACTATGGAGAGTGGTAGGCAAAGTGCTCCTGCACTGTGTGTGTGTGTATGTGTGTGTGTGTGTGTGTTTACTAGTTGTGTTTTTACGGGGGTTGAGCTTTGCTCTTTCGGCCCGCCTCTCAACTGTCAATCAACTGTTTACTAACTACTTACTATTTTTTTTTTTTCCACACCACACACACACACCCCAGGAAGTAGCCCGTGACAGCTGACTAACTCCCAGGTACCTATTTACTGCTAGGTAACAGGGGCACTTACGGTGAAAGAAACTTTTGCCCATTTGTTTCTGCCTCGTGCGGGAATCGAACCCGCGCCACAGAATTACGAGTCCTGCGCGCTATCCACCAGGCTACGAGGCCCCTCCACCAGGCTACGAGGCCCCTCCACCAGGCTACGAGGCCCCTGGCGTGTGTGTGTGTGTGTGTGTGTGTGTGTGTGTGTGTGTGTGTGTGTGTGTGTGTGTGTGTGTGTGTGTGTGTGTGTGTGTGTGTGTGGTCGGTCAATTGAAGGGGGGAGTGGGAGGGGGTGTTTTAGGAGAGGAGTGAGATGGGGGGGTAAGAGGGGGGGGTGGAGTATGAGTGTGTGGGACTCTTGCCTGAGTGACACAAGTGACTTGTGTCACTTGCCAGAGGTGCCAAAACCTTCCTACCCTGACTGAGCCATTAGAGAAATCGAAATATCGATGAAATATTGATGAAATTTATATTTTAACTCGCTTTGTACACCAGCACGTTGACTGAGAAGCCGAACTCACCTGCCACTCCGACCCGTTCAGCACAGACTGGGTGAGTAACTATAGTGCTGTCCTTATGGCGAGGTCGTCGATAATCCTGTTCTGGTCGCCAGGTCTCCACGTGGGTTCCCTGCTGGTGTCACTGATCTTGCCACAAGGAATCGATCCTTTTAGTTATCTTAACTAAACGCTAAAATAGTTCACCACAAGATGCTGATCAACGCATTGCTTTACATTGCCACTGTTCCACTGCACAAGACACACAAGACTGTTCCTCTGTGATTCTATGCTAATACTTAACGCCCCTACACACCGCTGCCCCTACACGTCTGCTCCCCGCCACGACTGTGTGTGTGTGTGTGTGTACTCACCTAGTTGGGGGTTGAACTCTGGCTCTTTGGTCCCGCCTCTCAGCCGTCAATCAACTGATGAACAGATTCCTGAGCCTAATGGGCTCTTATCATATCTACATTTGAAACTGTGTATGGAGTCAGCCTCCACAACATCACTGCCTAGTGCATTCCATCTGTTAACTACTCTGACACTGACAAAGTTCTTTCTAACATCCCTGTGGCTCATTTGGGTACTCAGTTTCCACCTGTGTCCCCTTGTTCGTGTACTACCTGTGTTAAAAAGCTTATCCTTATCTACCCTGTCAATTCCTCTGAGAATTTTGTAGGTAGTGATCATGTCTCCCCTTACTGTTCTGGCTTCCTGAGTCGTGAGGTGCATTTCCCGCAGCCTTTCCTCGTAACTCATGCCTCTTAGTTCTGGGACTAGTCTAGTGGCATACCTCTGAAATTTTTCCAGCTTCGGTTTGTGTTTGACAAGGTACGGGCTCCATGCTGGGGCCGCATACTCCAGGATTGGTCTTACATATGTGGTGTACAAGGTTCCTTACACAGGTTACTGAAGACTGTTCTGATGTTAGCCAGCCTCGCATATGCCGCAGATATAATTCTTTTTATGTGGGTTCAGGAGACAGGTTTGGTGTGATATCAACTCCTAGATCTTTCTCTTTGTCTGTATCTTAAATCATTTCATCTTCTATTCTGTATCCTGTGTATGGCTTCCTTTTTCCACCGCCTAGTTTAATTACCTTGCATTTACTCGGGTTGAGCTTTAGTAGCCATTTGTTGGACCATTCATTCAGTCTGTCTAGGTCATTTTGTAGCCTCCTACTGTCATCTTCTGTTTTAATCCTCCTCATAATTTTTGCATCATCAGCAAACAAAGAGAGGAACGATTCTATATCTTCTGAGAGATCATTTACATATATCAGAAACAGTATAGATCCAAGGATTGACCCCTGCGGGACTCCACTTGTAACGTCTCGCCAATCTGAGATCTCACCCCTCACAGTGACTCGCTCTCTTCTATTGCTTAGGTACTTCTTTTTCCAATGGAGTATCTTCCCTTTCACTCCTGCCTTCATCTCCAGCTTTTTCAATAGCCTCTTGTGTGGTACTGTGTGAAAGGCTTTCTGTCAATCCAAA
Source organism: Procambarus clarkii (assembly GCF_040958095.1). Classification (NCBI taxonomy): domain Eukaryota; kingdom Metazoa; phylum Arthropoda; class Malacostraca; order Decapoda; family Cambaridae; genus Procambarus; species Procambarus clarkii. Next base: position 17,693,793 of record NC_091239.1, on the reverse strand, counting down.
AATATGCAGTCTGCCGACCTCTCTCTCTTGCCTGTTTTTTGTTGCCTGGTCGTAGAATTCAATTAATCTGCTGAGGCAGGACTTGCCACCCCTGAACCCATTTTGATACCGTGTTACAAAGTTCTTTCGCTCCAGATGTTCCACTATCTTTTTTCGCACAATCTTCTCCATCAGCTTGCATGGTATGCAGGTTAGGGACACTGGCCTGTATTTCAGTGCCTCCTGTCTTTTCCCCCTTCTTGTATATAGGGACTACCTTTGCCCTCTTCCAAATTTTTGTCATTTCCCCTGTTGCCAGTGATTTGTTATACACTACGGAAAGTGGCAGGCACGGTGCTTCTGCTTCTTCCTTTAGTAACCAATTGGAGATTCCATCTGGACCTGCAGCCTTTGTCGCATCCAACTCAAGCAATAGCTTTCTTTCATCCCCACTGGTAATCTCAAACTCTTCTAGTAGCTCCTGGTTAACTATTCCCTTTCTTATCTCTGGAACTTCCTCTTGCTCTAATGTGAAGACCTCCTTTAATTTCTTATTCAGTTCCTCGCACACTTCCTTGTCGTTTGTAGTGTATCTGTCTGCCCCTATCCTTAATTTTATTACCAGTTACCAATTACTTTACTGTTGTTTTTTGCTGATGTGGCTGTTCAGCAATTTAGGTTAAGTCTTTGCCTTGCTTGCGATGTCATTTTCGTAATCTTTCTGCCTCTCTTTTCAACCTGACATATTCATTCCTGGCACTCTGGTATCTTTCTCTACTGTCAAGTATTTAGTTTTTTCTATAGTTTCTCCATGCCCCTTTACTTTGCTGCTTAGCTAGCCAACATCTCTGATTAAACCATGGGTTTCTCATCTTCATTTCACTGTTTTCCTTTTGGACCGGGACATACTTGTCTGTTGCTTCCTTACACTTCTGTGTGATGAAGTCTACCATGCCTTGGGTCGTCTTACCTCGGAGCTCTGTTTCCCATGTTTTATCTGTTAGGAATTTTCTTATCTCCTCATAGTTCCGGTCTCCTCACACCCTGACACTCTACACCTTTACACTCCACACCCTTACACTCCACACCCTTACACTGTACACCCTGACACTCCACACCCTTACACTCTACACCCTTACACTCCACACCCTGACACTCCACACCCTTACACTCTACACCCTAATACTCCACACACCCTTACACTCCACACTCTTACACTCCACACCCTGACACTCCACACCCTTACACTCCACACCCTTACACTCCACACCCTTACACTCTACACCCTAATACTCCACACCCTTACACTCCACACTCTTACACTCCACACCCTGACACTCCACACCCTTACAGTCCACACCCTTACACTCCACACCCTAACACTCCACACCCTTACACTCCACACCCTTACACTCTACACTCTTACACTCCACACCCTTACACTCCACACCCTGACACTCCACACCCTGACACTCCACACCCTTACACTCCACACCCTCACACTCCACACCCTTACACTCCACACCCTTACACTCCACACCCTTACACTCCACACCCTGACACTCCACACTCTTACACTCCACACCCTGACACTCCACACCCTTACACTCTACACACTTACACTCTACACCCTTACACTCCACACCCTTACACTCCACACTATTACACTCTACACACTTACACTCTACACCCTTACACTCCACACCCCTGACACTCCACACCCTGACACTCCACACCCTGACACTCCACACCCTGACACTCCACACCCTGACACTCCACACCCTTACACTCCACACTCTTACACTCCACACCCTTACACTCCACACCCTCACACTCCACACCCTTACACTCTACACCCTTACACTCCACACCCTGACACTCTACACCCCTGACACTCCACACCCTTACACTCTACACCCTTACACTCCACACCCTTACACTCCACACCCTTACACTCTACACCCTTACACTCCACACCCTGACACTCTACACCCCTGACACTCCACACCCTGACACTCCACACCCTGACACTCTACACCCCTGACACTCCACACCCTGACACTCCACACCCTGACACTCTACACCCCTGACACTCCACACCCTGACACTCCACACCCTGACACTCCACACCCTGACACTCCACACCCTGACACTCTACACCCTGACACTCCACACCCTTACACTCCACACCCTCACACTCCACACCCTCACACTCCACACCCTCACACTCCACACCCTCACACTCCACACCCTCACACTCCACACCCTCACACTCTACACCCCTGACACTCCACACCCTGACACTCCACACTCTTACACTCCACACCCTTACACTCCACACCCTTACACTCTACACACTTACACTCTACACCCTTACACTCCACACCCTGACACTCCACACCCTGACACTCCACACCCTTACACTCTACACACTTACCCTCTACACCCTTACACTCCACACCCTGACACTCCACACCCTGACACTCCACACCCTGACACTCCACACTCTTACACTCCACACCCTGACACTCCACACTCTTACACTCCACACCCTTACACTCCACACCCTAACACTCCACACCCTGACACTGCACACCCTTACACTCCACACTCTGACACTCCACACCCTTACACTCCACACCCTAACACTCCACACCCTGACACTCCACACCCTTACACTTCACACCCTGACACTCTAGACCCCTGACACTCCACACCCTGACACTCCACACCCTGACACTCCACACCCTCACACTCCACACCCTGACACTCTAGACCCCTGACACTCCACACCCTGACACTCTAGACCCCTGACACTCCACACCCTGACACTCCACACCCTTACACTCCACACCCTCACACTCCACACCCTGACACTCTAGACCCCTGACACTCCACACCCTGACACTCCACACCCTGACACTCCACACCCTGACACTCCAAACCCTGACACTCCAAACCCTGACACTCCACACCCTGACACTCCACACCCTGACACTCCACACCCCTGACACTCCACACCCTGACACTCCACACCCTGACACTCCACGCCCTGACACTCCACACCCTGACACTCCACACCCTTACTCTCCACACCCGGACACTCCACACCCTGACACTCCACACCCTGACACTCCACACCCTCACACTCCACACCCTCACACTCCACACCCTGACACTCCACACTCTTACACTCCACACCCTTACACTCCACACCCTTACACTCCACACCCTGACACTCCACACCCTTACACTCCACACCCTGACACTCCACACCCTGACACTCCACACTCTTACACTCCACACCCTTACACTCCACACCCTTACACTCTACACCCTTACACCCCACACCCTTACACTCCACACCCTAACACTCCACACCCTGACACTCCCCACCCTTACACTCCACACCCTTACAGTCTTACGCTCCACACCCTGACACTCCACACCCTTACACTCCACACCCTCACACTCCACACCCTGACACTCTACACCCCTGACACTCCACACCCTGACACTCCACACCCTCACACTCCACACCCTTACACTCTACACCCTTACACTCCACACCCTGACACTCTACACCCTGACATTCCACACCCTGACACTCCACACCCTCACACTCCACACCCTTACACTCCACACCCTGACACTCTACACCCTAATACTCCACACACTTACACTCCACACCCACACACTCCACACCCTTGCACTCCACACCCTGACACTCTACACCCTGACATTCCACACCCTCACACTCCACACCCTCACACTCCACACCCTTACACTCCACACCCTGACACTCTACACCCTAATACTCCACACCCTTACACTCCACACCCTCACACTCCACACCCTTGCACTCCACACCCTGACATTCAAATGGCTCAGAGTTAATGATCATGGAACAGTTTTTGCGACCTATAATTTAATATGCGTCGCGGAGTGTACCTTTCAGGTTCATTAAGTCAATTTAGGTAAGCGATGTGATATTTATGCGAGATCTTCGTAATTGCTGATGCGTCTCGTAAATCGGTCAGGCAGCTCGTTACGCTGATATAATGGGTATATACACTCATCAAAATATACTTTTAGGTATGTTATCTCATTTTGTGATTCCTGTTTGATAAAAGGCCGCTGCAGAACGGATTAATTATTGCTTAATTATGATCCATGTTGATCACATCAACTTTATTTGTTGTTTATGAAAAATCCGACAGTTAATGTAATTGTTGCAGGCGATGAGTCACAATAACGTGGCTGAAGTATGTTGACCAGACCACACACTAGAAGGTGAAGGGACGACGACGTTTCAGTCCGTCCTGGACCATTCTCAAGTCGATTGTGAATGGTCCTGTGATTGGTGAATGGTCCACAATCGACTTGAGAATGGTCCAGGACGGACCGAAACGTCGTTGTCCCTTCACCTGCTAGTGTGTGGTCTGGTCAATATAGTTGTTCCTTTCTTGTTAACAACGCACATCGGTTGCTTTGACTCTCTCCTTCTCTATAGGCTGCGCCTTCCATAGGAGTTCCATCTCGGCCGCCCTTGTGTCTCACAGACACGGTACACATTCAGGAACACTCACTCCTCTCCATCTTTCTCAGTATTGCACACCCCTCCATGCAATACTTCCTCTCTCTCTCTCTCTCTCACTCTCACTCTCTCTCTCTCTCTCTCTCTCTCTCTCTCTCTCTCTCTCTCTCTCTTGCTCCATATGCATGAGGAATACAGCGCCGTAATTAGATATCATTCGGCTTGCCAAATTAAAAAAATAGAGATAGACAAATTGGTCATATTGTGAATGTCATATTGTGAATGTCATATTGTGAATGAATACATCCCACAGAGTCCCCCCCTCCCCCCCACTCTGTGTTTGGTGAGTGGAGGGTGTGTGGGGGTACAGCCCCCCCCCCACTCTGTGTTTGGTGAGGGGGGGGGTGTGGGGGGTTCAGCCCCCCCACTCACTCTCACAGTCGTATGGTGAACATTATGGTGGACGAGGGAGGGATGGTGAACATTATGGTGGACGAGGGAGGGATGGTGAACATTATGGTGGACGAGGGAGGGATGGTGAACATTATGGTGGGACGAGGGAGGGATGGTGAACATTATGGTGGGACGAGGGAGGGATGGTGAACATTATGGTGGACGAGGGAGGGATGGTGAACATTATGGTGGACGAGGGGAGGATGGTGAACATTATGGTGGACGAGGGGAGGATGGTGAACATTATGGTGGACGAGGGGAGGATGGTGAACATTATGGTGGGACGAGGGAGGGATGGTGAACATTATGGTGGACGAGGGAGGGATGGTGAACATTATGGTGGACGAGGGGAGGGATGGTGAACATTATGGTGGGACGAGGGAGGGATGGTGAACATTATGGTGGGACGAGGGAGGGATGGTGAACATTATGGTGGACGAGGGAGGGATGGGGAACATTATGGTGGGACGAGGGGAGGATGGTGAACATTATGGTGGACGAGGGAGGGATGGTGAACATTATGGTGGACGAGGGGAGGATGGTGAACATTATGGTGGGACGAGGGAGGGATGGTGAACATTATGGTGGGACGAGGGAGGGATGGTGAACATTATGGTGGGACGAGGGGAGGATGGTGAACATTATGGTGGACGAGGGAGGGATGGTGAACATTATGGTGGACGAGGGGAGGATGGTGAACATTATGGTGGGACGAGGGAGGGATGGTGAACATTATGGTGGACGAGGGAGGGATGGTGAACATTATGGTGGGACGAGGGGAGGGATGGTGAACATTATGGTGGACGAGGGGAGGATGGTGAACATTATGGTGGGACGAGGGGAGGATGGTGAACATTATGGTGGACGAGGGAGGGATGATGAACATTATGGTGGGACGAGGGGAGGGATGGTGAACATTATGGTGGGACGAGGGAGGGATGATGAACATTATGGTGGGACGAGGGAGGGATGGTGAACATTATGGTGGACGAGGGGAGGGATGGTGAACATTATGGTGGGACGAGGGGAGGGATGGTGAACATTATGGTGGACGAGGGAGGGATGGTGAACATTATGGTGGGACGAGGGAGGGATGGTGAACATTATGGTGGGACGAGGGAGGGATGGTGAACATTATGGTGGGACGAGGGAGGGATGGTGAACATTATGGTGGACGAGGGAGGGATGGTGAACATTATGGTGGACGAGGGGAGGGATGGTGAACATTATGGTGGGACGAGGGAGGGATGGTGAACATTATGGTGGGACGAGGGAGGGATGGTGAACATTATGGTGGACGAGGGAGGGATGGGGAACATTATGGTGGGACGAGGGGAGGATGGTGAACATTATGGTGGACGAGGGAGGGATGGTGAACATTATGGTGGACGAGGGGAGGATGGTGAACATTATGGTGGGACGAGGGAGGGATGGTGAACATTATGGTGGGACGAGGGAGGGATGGTGAACATTATGGTGGGACGACGGGAGGATGGTGAACATTATGGTGGACGAGGGAGGGATGGTGAACATTATGGTGGACGAGGGGAGGATGGTGAACATTATGGTGGGACGAGGGAGGGATGGTGAACATTATGGTGGACGAGGGAGGGATGGTGAACATTATGGTGGGACGAGGGGAGGGATGGTGAACATTATGGTGGACGAGGGGAGGATGGTGAACATTATGGTGGGACGAGGGGAGGATGGTGAACATTATGGTGGACGAGGGAGGGATGATGAACATTATGGTGGGACGAGGGGAGGGATGGTGAACATTATGGTGGGACGAGGGAGGGATGATGAACATTATGGTGGGACGAGGGAGGGATGGTGAACATTATGGTGGACGAGGGGAGGGATGGTGAACATTATGGTGGGACGAGGGGAGGGATGGTGAACATTATGGTGGACGAGGGAGTGATGGTGAACATTATGGTGGGACGAGGGAGGGATGGTGAACATTATGGTGGGACGAGGGAGGGATGGTGAACATTATGGTGGGACGAGGGAGGGATGGTGAACATTATGGTGGGACGAGGGAGGGATGGTGAACATTATGGTGGGACGAGGGAGGGATGGTGAACATTATGGTGGGACGAGGGAGGGATGGTGAACATTATGGTGGGACGAGGGAGGGATGGTGAACATTATGGTGGGACGAGGGAGGGATGGTGAACATTATGGTGGGACGAGGGAGGGATGGTGAACATTATGGTGGGACGAGGGGAGGATGGTGAACATTATGGTGGACGAGGGAGGGATGGTGAACATTATGGTGGGACGAGGGAGGGATGGTGAACATTATGGTGGGACGAGGGGAGGGATGGTGAACATTATGGTGGACGAGGGAGGGATGGTGGATTAGGGAGGGATTGTATCTAAGATCTCTTCGGGTTATGAGTCCAGAATTCTTAGATAAAGAGTTTAAGAATATTGATTCGATTGGTCTCAGGCTCTGTTATCCACTGAGTTTTTTCGAAGTTTGTCGTAGCAAAGCACGTCGTATATATTTTAATAATATATGCAGTGAGAAAATTCGTCCAGAATGCATTATGTTTTCCATATTTTTCTGGGTTAGAAAATATTGTCAAGGCCTTGAAACTTTTTGATATACGTCTATTGTTTAATTACGAAAATACTGTTGGAAAACTATAAGTTAAAACAGCCCTCGTTGTGATAATTGTGTCATTTATAAAATACCTTGTATAGACTGTAATAGGTTCTATGTTGGGTAAACATCTAGAGATTTGAAATTTCGAATTTCGCAGCATAAATACTGTGTAAGACATGGCCAATTGTCTAGTGCTTTGTTTGTTCATTTGTCAGAAAATTCTCACCAAATCGATTGGGAGATGACTTCTTCAATCACCATTTGTAAAATCACTTTCAATAGGAACATAATTGAATCTGCTTTAATGCAGATTACAAAATCATGTAATTTGAACACTAGCAATGGTTTATATAATTTAGATCCATTTTTGATTGATCAGTTAAAGGGCGATTTGAGTAGGATTATTGATACACATTTGTCTCACTAATACCGTGTTAATATCCACTATCTCATTAAAGACATTAGAACATAAGAATGAAGGTAACTGCAGAAGGCCTACTGGCCCATACGATTCAGCTCCTATTTTAACATTTCTTCGGAAGTCTTTTGAAATATATACGAAAGCGCTCAAGTATCTTATGTTTAATTTTTTTTTGTGGTTATACATTTTCAGATTATTCACCACGTGTTAAATTCTTCACAATGTTTACAATCACTTATCAAAGTATACCCATAAAAGGAAACGAGTTTATGTGTGCGTCGAAGACTTGAAGGTTATCTTGAGATGATTTCGGGGCTTTTTAGTGTCCCCGCGGCCCGGTCCTCGACCAGGCCTCCACCCCCAGGAAGCAGCCCGTGACAGCTGACTAACACCCAGGTTCCTATTTTACTGCTAGGTAACAGGAGCATAGGGTGAAAGAAACTCTTCCCATTGTTTCTCGCCGGCACCTGGGATCGAACCCAGGACCACAGGATCACAAGTACAGCGTGCTATCCGCTCGGCCGACCGGCTCCCTTGTGGGGGAAAGTTGGTACCCACACAGCGTCGCTTTGTTTAACTATGCACTTATTAATTGCATGTTAATTTGTCAACTACACCTGAACGGAGAGTAAACCTTATTAAGGTTCATTTTAATATTGTATAATTAAAGGTTAGAATAATAAATTTTTCCCACTAGAGGGTCGAATCCCAAATATGTTATAGTGAGATATAAGCCACTACAATTTTGTCATTCTGGCCTGATATAAAAAATATTAGGCTATTTGTATTTTTTTTGGAGAAACAAATTAACTAAATCCTTCAGTTCGGTTGAGATATGAACGGGAAATTAAAGGCAAAATAACTCCACAGTTTTTAATGTTTAACAAACCAGTACAGTTTACACATTTCACAGTATGTCATTCAGGCTTTAGTGATGAAGAACTATCTAAAATTTCTAATATTTTATGTCACATTAGCTGTGGTGTTGCCCGTCTGTGGTACAGTGCTTGGCACAACATCTGTTAGTTATCCTTGTTGGGTCTAGAAATGTATTAATTGCACCGTATTACAAAATAATATAAAACTAATTGAAGTTAAGTAGTTTGTCAGAACATGTAGTCATGATGTCTTCTGATATCTTAATACAATTAACACAATAAACACCAGTCAGGATGTGGAGATATATGCAGTCACGTCAACAACAATTGATGTTTATTTACTGCACTTCATTTATGCCAAGAGGAGAACATATGAAAATATTTACATATAGACCCAGGCTGCTGTAGTGAGGCGAATAGGCCATTAATGCCAAACGTAGTCATGTCATTTATAAAGCAATCCACGTTACCTTCCAATCAAGCCAAACCACCTCTCAATATTATATAATTTTTTGCCTGTTTTATCAGTTGTAAAACCGATTAATATAAGGAATTATCAGCTCATATTTAAATGTCACTAATTTCATTCATTATTTTCTTCAGACAGAATCCGACCAATTAGTTGATAGAATTTGTTTGAATGAATCAAAATTGGACGAAATTCCTAGTCTGTCTTTATGTTGTATTTTTGCTCGCAAATTCTCAAGTTCAGGTGATCTCTTAGACTATATCCTATAGTAGAGAAACTACAATATACAAAGACCAGAGAATTTTTATTTATTAGCCTATATAGAACATAGAGACAGGTCAGGATTTTCCTGTATTTTTATACAAGTCAGAAGTCTAGATAATCCCTTTGACTGAGTTTGGCCCCAAGAAATGCAGAGTGAATATCAAGACTCCAAGTAAATATTACTGAATAGTAGTAGGCATCCATCAGTCTCAGGAGACTATGGAGTTGCGCTCTGGTTGTCGGTCTGTATGGCTTCTCCAGGGCGCAAAGCCAGGGTATCTTCTTGAGGTTATCTTGAGATGATTTCGGGGCTTTTTAGTGTCCCCGCGGCACTAAAAAGCCCCAGGAAGCAGCCCGTGACAGCTGACTAACTCCCAGGTACCTATTTACTGCTAGGTAACAGGGGCATTCAGGGTGAAAGAAACTTTGCCCATTTGTTTCTGCCTCGTGCGGGAATCGAACCCGCGCCATAGAATTACGAGTCCTGTGCGCTATCCACCAGGCTACGAGGCCCCTACGAGGGTAGGTTGATCCAGGGGAAAAGCTGTTACCCATGCAGCAGGTTCCCCATCTCCACAGCACCGAAAGTCTCCAATGGAAAGGCTATACGGAATAGCGCTGTGATAAAAGGAATTCTAATTCAAATTAAATAGAGGCGAAGGTTTGTATAAATTGGACATGTTTACTGTTTGGAACAAACGCAAAATTAGGCGATTTAATTCTCTGAATAAATTCTTCTTTTTTTTTTTAGTCTCTCCATTATATTCCTATATTATTTTTGCATGTAAGAAAATTACCTTAGTTATTACGTCCCATCCTTGTTATTTCCACATAACTGATTCATAACTTTGTGCCTTTCTGGTAGATAACTGAGTGAAAATGTGGTTGGTTACTAGTGCACCTTGGTTGTTGAGTCCGTATAATACATCGGTTGTTCACCCCGGTTGTTGAGTCCGTATAATACATTGGTTGTTCACCCCGGTTGTTGAGTCCGTATAATACATTGGTTGTTCACCCCGGTTGTTGAGTCCGTATAATACATTGGTTGTTCACCCCGGTTGTTGAGTCCGTATAATACATTGGTTGTTCACCCCGGTTGTTGAGTCCGTATAATACATCGGTTGTTCACCCCGGTTGTTGAGTCCGTATAATACATCGGTTGTTCACCCCGGTTGTTGAGTCCGTATAATACATTGGTTGTTCACCCCGGTTGTTGAGTCCGTATAATACATTGGTTGTTCACCCCGGTTGTTGAGTCCGTATAATACATCGGTTGTTCACCCCGGTTGTTGAGTCCGTATAATACATCGGTTGTTCACCTTGGTTGTTGAGTCCGTATAATACATTGGTTGTTCACCTTGGTTGTTGAGTCCGTATAATACATTGGTTGTTCACCTTGGTTGTTGAGTCCGTATAATACATCGGTTGTTCACCCCGGTTGTTGAGTCCGTATAATACATTGGTTGTTCACCCTGGTTGTTGAGTCCGTATAATACATTGGTTGTGCACCGACCTCGTAATTCAGCGGGGTCACTGGCCCTTCACAGATGAAGAGCCTCCAGCAAAGACTATGATTATATTGTTATATAAACGTTCTTGTTTTGCAATATCCTGGAATTTCTGTCGTGTGTGAGCAAAACTCTCATGAGGGGGGGGGGGAAGCAATTTATATTGCTTTAGATAATGTCTCTCCTGTGGGAGGGGGGGTGGCGCTGCTGCATGGGTAACAGCTTCAATGTTAAACTGGGCCGTGACCCTATGTTCGTTTGATCATGTGTTCTTCTATGTACTTTTTTTTTTAGTCACTACACATAGTTATTTAATGGTCGCCATCGTTCCCTATACTGTGAACACCCATTGGTGTTCCGTCTCCCAAGAACACTAGCCTGCAACGATGCCTCATCTACTCCAACATGATATCTTGCCCTCTAACGTCCTGACGCCTTAGTCCTTAATGCTCTTAATACAATGATATGCAATGTATTCCCCAGTATAATAAGTTTTAACTCGATTTATCTTTGACCATATTCCTCACACTGTGGTCTCCCTGGTGTCCCTCTTCACCTCCATGGCTAGCCTGCAGGCGTTGTTGCTCTGACTCCTGAAGCTGGCGCCGGTCCCGTTGCCCCTGGCCATTCTCTCGTTCTCTTTCCTGCAGCCAAAAGCGTGGCGAAACCCTTGTAGAAACTTCTTGTTCATGAAGCAGTAGGTGACGGGGTTGCAGCAGGAGGAGGCGTAGGAGAGGAGATGCATGAAGGATATCCCGAAGGAGCCCAGGGCCCTGTAGACCTGGTCAGGGATGTAGAGGCACATGATATTGACGACGAAGATGGGTGTCCAACACAGGAAGAACTCGAGGACTACCACGAAGAGCATTTTGATGACGTGCTTCTTGGCCTCGATGCTCTTCTCCAAGTGTGTACTTCGAAGTCGCTTGAAGCCATTTTTTGGCGCCTTGCCTTGTGGAGAGGCTAAGTTCCCGTTCTCTCGCACCGACTCCACCTGCCACTTGTAGTTGTGGTACTCTCTCCCGTGGAGGCAGGTGTGGGAGCCACTTTCCTGGTCGAGCGACTGGGTGTGTGGGTCGTGGACAGGACCGAGCTCGATGCCGGAGTTTCTCCCCGCCTCTCCACACTCCTCGCACGCCCTCGTCTGCGCCGGGATCTTGCGGAACCTGAGGGAAGGAGGACATCTCTATTATTCCTCGCGTCCTCAGATGGGAAGGTTTAGAGGCGACAATAATTTTTTAAAGCAGTCAAATAAAGTCAAAGGGAGACAGCTGTGTACAATTGTTATGCAGTGAACTATATGAAACAAAATGCTAGTTTTTTTGTGTTCATTGTCCGAGGCCAGATCCTGGGTCTAGCCTTGCCCAACTTTGCAGGATGAGCCATGGGTTGTAGGGGCTGTCATAGGTGGGTCAAGGTCAGTCCCATCACTGGCTCACTTTTAAGGAGCATTAGATTCTATTGCGACTCACAGTGACCTTTATGAAGTCTGAAATTGTGATTTGTTTTTTGCCAGTTTTTTTCCGCTGAAAGGAGGGAGAAGAGAGAGGGTGGAGGGAGAAGAGAGAGGGTGGAGGGAGAAGAGAGAGGGTGGAGGGAGAAGAGAGAGGGTGGAGGGAGAAGAGAGAGGGTGGAGGGAGAAGAGAGAGGGTTGAGGGAGAAGAGAGAGGGTGGAGGGAGAAGAGAATGGGGGGGCACACGTATCACTCCATCTATATTATATTTTCTCCCAATGAAAATAAAACAAAATATTATTATTTAGCTGTTTCCAAAGTGAGTCAATATTGGTGTAGTGTTGTGTATGACGTCACAACCGTCAACTTGGCTCAGGCTGTGGACCACATTATGTAGCACTTTAATGCCTCTTTCAGTCAAGGGGTCCCGGTAATGTATTCCAGGGTTCGAATCCCGGGCGGGTTAGAAATGGTTGGCCGCTTGTACTATCACCTAATGCATCTGTTCACCTAGCAGTAAGGAGGTACCCAGGAGTTAGTCATCTTGTTGTGGGGTTGCATGGGTCACTAATTCGACCTTGGGGGGGGGGTGGGGGAATCCTCGATATAAGCCTAACGTGTACGAATACGCTCTGGCTTCCTGTCCCGCGAACCAATAAATTATTAATTATTATTATTAAGTGGAATTTACTTGCTTATTGAGAACTTTAGGCAACTGAGACCCGCTACTTAATGATAATTGAACAGAAGAAAAAACTTTCTCAAACATGGGGTATTAGTATGAATTTCAGCCCATAAGGGAACCACTCCGGCGGCTGGCCTGAACTGGGGCCGCTAAGTCAGACAGTTTCTTGCCTCGAACGCCACCCAGAGGGGGGTCGAACCCCTCTACACCAGGGCAAGAACGTTGTATCTGAGCCCCTCCGCCACAACCACGTTTGAACTCCTCAGTGGATACATTAAGACTATTGTAGACTTATAACAATCTAATCTTGCTACTGATTCAATATTGTAGCTTTTATCTGTAGCCTGAGGGATAATCTTGCTACTGATTCAATATTGTAGCTATTATCTGTAGCCTGAGGGATAATCTTGCTACTGATACTACAATATTGTAGCTTTTATCAGTAGCCTGAGGGATAATCTTGCTACTGGTTCAATATTGTAGCTTTTATCAGTAGCCTGAGGGATAATCTTGTTACTGATACAATATTGTATCTTTTATCAGTAGCCTGAGGGATAATCTTGCTACTGAAACAATATTGTAGCTTTTATCAGTAGCCTGAGGGATAATCTTGTTACTGATACAATATTGTATCTTTTATCAGTAGCCTGAGGGATAATCTTGTTACTGATACAATATTGTAGCTTTTATCAGTAGCCTGAGGGATAATCTTGCTACTGGTTCAATATTGTAGCTTTTATCAGTAGCCTGAGGGATAATCTTGCTACTGGTTCAATATTGTAGCTTTTATCAGTAGCCTGAGGGATTAATAAAGCTCACAGTACTGAAGCCAAAAAACTAATAAAGCTAATAATATTGATTCCAAAAGATAATTTAAGCTTTTGGACATAACTGACACTCGAATGAATGTTGACAGCAACATAATCTTTCGGTAAATAAGTATTTTAATACATATTTTATATTATTCTAGGTGAAAATACAGCTAGAATTGCCGCAGGATTTAACTGTCGACCGATAAGGAAAGAGAACCATTGTTACCTTTTGCATGAATTACGTCAACAACCGAGGTCTGAAGGGAAGGTTAAGGTAGAGACTTTAAGGACTTAAGGTAGGGACTTTAAGGTA